>NC_132995.1:64909244-65212274 GCF_048564905.1 Vicugna pacos | reverse complement strand
TGCCACTGTGCTAAAATTCCCCAAATTTGGATTTATTTGGTAACTGTTAAAGCTTTCCATTGTTCTATTTATTTGTTCCTAGTTGAGTATTACACTTTTAATAAATGCAGCTTTGTATGTTTTTGTTTTTTAAAAAAGACTATTTTTTTAGAGCAGTTTTAGATTCATACTTCAATGAGAGGAAGGTATAGAGATTTCCCATATAGTCCCTTCTCCCACACATGTGTAGCCTTCCCCTTTATCAACACTGTTCACCAGAATAGTACATTTATTATAATTGATGAACCTAAACTGACAAATCATAATCACCCAAAGTCTGTGGTATACATTATAGTTTACTCTTAATGTTGTAAATTCTGTCAGTTTGGACAAATGGATAGTGGCATGTACCCATCATCAAATATCATACAGAGTATTTTTACTGTCCTAAAATTTTTCTGGGCTCTCCCTTTGCATCTTTTCCCTCCCTCCCTTCCAAAAATGAATCTCTTCACTGTTTTAATAATATTGTCTTTTCCAGAATGTCATATAGTTGAAATCATACAGTATGTAGAGTTTTCAGATTGGCTTCTCTCACTTAGTAATATGCATTTAAGATTCCTTTATGTTTCTTCACGTCTTAACAGCTCATTTCTTTTTTAGTACCAAATAATATTTTATTGTCTGGATGTACCAAAGTTTATTAATCCATTCACCTACTGAAGGACATTTTGGTTGCTTTCAAATTTGGTCAATTATGACTAAAGCTGCTATAAACATTCATGTGCAGGTTTTTATGAACATAAATTTCAACTCCTCTAGGTAAATACCAAGGAGCACAATTGTCCAATTGTATGGAAATAATACATTTAGTTTTGTAAGAAACTGTCAGATTGTCTTCTAAAATGGCTGTAGCACTTTGCATTTCCATCAGTGTCCTATTAGAGTTTCTGTTTCTCCACATTCTCACTAGCATTTGCTGTTGTCAGTGTTCCAGATTTTGGTCATTCTAATAGGTGTGTAGTGGTATCTCGTTGTTTTAATGTGCATTCCCTTAATGACATGTTATGTGGAGAATCTTTTCACATGCTCATTTGCCATCTGTACATATTCTTTGGTGAGGTGTCTATAAAGGTGTTTGGCCCATTTTAAAAATCAGATTGTTTTCTTATTGTTGAGTTTTAAGAGGTTTGGATTTTTAAAATATATTTTGGATAACAGTTCTTTATCATATGTATGTTTTGCAAATATTTCCTCCTGGTCTTTGGCTTTTCTTCTTATTCTCTTGACATGTCTTTTGTGGAGAAGTTTTTAAATTTAATGAAGTCTAGTTTGTCAATTATTTCTTTCATGGGTTGTGCTTTTGGTGTTGTATCTAACAAGTTATCACCATACCCAAGGTCATCGATGTTATCTTCTAGAGTTTTATAGTTTCATGTTTTACATTTAGGTCTGTGATACATTTTGAGTTAATTTTTGCAGAGAACATAAGATCTGTATCTAGATTCTTTTTTTTTTTTTGCATGTGGATGTCCAGCTGTTCCAGCAACATTTGTTGAAAAAGACTATCTTTCCTTCATTGTATTGCCTTTGCTCTTTAATCAATGATCAGTTGATCACATATGTGGGTCTATTTCTAGGCTCTTTATTCTGTTTCATTTCATTCATCTGTTCTTTTGCCTACCACACAATCTTGATTACTGTAGCTTCACAGTAAGTCTTAAAGGTGGATAGTATCAGTCTTCCAACTTTGTTCTTCTTCAATATTGTATTGGCTATTCTGGGGCTTTTGTCTCTTGATATAAACTGTAGAATTAGTTTGTTGATATCCACAAAATAATTTGCTAGACTTTTGATTGATATTACATTAAATCTATAGATCAAGTTGGGTATATATGTCTTGGTTCCTTCTAGTGTGTTATTCGAGTTGGGTATACATGTCTTAGCAAATCTGATGGTTGTTAAGAGTTTGCTCAGTTTAGGGCCTTTTTTCCTTCTTCTTCTTCTCCAGAGTTTTAAATTTAATGGTCCCTGTGTTTTATGTCAATCATGTGTTCGTCCCCAAATGTTTTCTTTTTAAATTCAAACAGTCTTAAACTCAAATAGCTATGGATCAGGAGATTTCACTTTTAAAATCTGAAATTTTGACTTGGATGATCTGGCAACACTGGCCTCAAATTCCTCGAGAGCAATCAGTTCAGGTGAAGGTGAATAGCAAGCATTTCTATCCGCAGGCCAGACCTCTTCTGTTAAGCTACAGGCCATACATCTAGCTGTTTACTGACATTTCCCCATCCGTAGAAATTGCTTTTCTGGTTTCCACCATTGCTAAGGAAGAGATAGGACAAGCTATTTTTCCACTCGTTTGCAGGTGACCCTCTTTCCTTTCCTTTAATACTTGGAGGAATTCTTCTTCACAGAGCGTACCTGCTGCGTACTAGATCCCGCGACACTTGGTTTGTAACGAAAAGATTTCTTTATCACCTTTATCATGATCAGGACAAGATTTTCATTATCATGACCTCTTATCATCCCTGCCTTCGAACCTCCTTCTAACACAGGAACTGTTAGTGGGGTTTTTCCGGATTTACTTCACGAACTTCCTAAAACACTGAATCACTCCCTTTGGAAGAATTATTTAATGTCGACTTACAAGTCTACTTTCAATTTTGTTCAGTTTACACTGTTCCTGAAAAGTGTCCCACATAGTTTGTGTTGTAAGTTTGAAGCTAATCCCGAGTTTCAAGTTTCTTGCCTATTTTGTTCACTTTTGGTGCGTTTCAGTGGGGCGGGCTTTAAGCCTTCTCTTATTCTTACATCTCTCCTGGAGTATCTTCACTTCATGTTTGATGTGCGTGTCACATAGTACATGGTTTATCAAACATCTTAATCTCACTTCACTGTGAGAGGGCTTGCTTTATTTCCTTCACATACTCCCTTTTCAAGGATAGGGTATCTGCCACCTGAAAGCATTCAATAAAACTGATTACATGGAGGGATTTACGAGCAATCGACTGATGGAGTTGCTACCTGAATAAATACTTGGCAGTCATGATTATTCAACATACTTATTTTGTCCCTTTGCCTCTTCCTTAACCTACGAGTCAACAAACAAGATACTTTAAATTTTGTATTTACTCTGAACATTCTAAGAACTTTCACTTAAACTTTTTTCTTTAATAAGTAGAGTCAACTTTCTAAGGTGGCTGTAAAGTATTTCAGTCACAGGTATTAGAGAAACAGAACCAACAGGATATGTATTTATGAATCTTTATCTGTCTATCTACCCATCTATCATCTATAGAGAAAGAAAAAGGGAGAGAAAGGGGGATTGATTTTAAAGAGCTGGCTCATGCAATTGTGAAGGTTTGGCAAGTCTGAAATCTAATGGGGTAAGCAGACAGGTTGGAGACCCAGGGGAGAGTTTGCAGTTCAAACCCAAAGTTAGTCCACTGGCAGAGTTCCTTCTTGCTTGGGGATAGATCGGCCTTTGTTCTGCTAAGGGCATCATTTGATTAGTTGAGGCCCATTCACTTTATGGAAGGTGACTGACTTTACTCAAAGTCCACCAACTTAAATGTTGATCTCATTCAAAAAACACCTTCACAGGAAACATCCAGAATAATGTTTAAGCAGATATCTGGCCACTGTGGCCCAGCCAAAATGACACATGAAATTAACCATCACAGAAGATAGCTTTTATAGGTGTTCATATTTAAAAAAGTAAGTTATGTGGCATATTTGGGTTATTGGAAAAGAAGGTCTATCCTTCAGTGAGCCGTCTGTTTGTTTACTGTTAATGTGAACTGACTGGAATCATAGCTATTTTAAACCAGCATTATCACAACACATTACAGGAACTGCATATGCTAGAAAAAAAAACTGGGCAGTAAAACATATTGATGAATAGTTATTGACAGCTTTTATCCAGACGTGCATTTGCGCACACAGTGAGTCCCTACTTTTGCAACAGGCATTCTTATCACAAGCCTGCATAGGCCATAGTATGCATACAGTCTAAGCTCAGAAAAAACATGGACTGAATAAGCAAGCCTTGCTCCCACATTCACAGATAGCATCTGGAAAATTAGATCCATATTTTGATACAAATATACAGAAAAGGGGATGCATACTTTGGAGAAGGCATTTGCTTGGGGTACCATAATATTATTTGTTGAAATGCTTAGTTTACATAGCTGGGGTTTTTTTTTTCCAAAAAAGAATAGAGGAAAATATTTTTTCTTCTAGAAATATTTAACTACTATGTATTCTTGCCTTTACTATTTTTTTTTCAGTTTTGTTTTGTTTGGAGAGTAACTCCACAGATATAGAATGTTTGCTAACCACATAACATTCTGCACTTCACAGCAATGCCTTGAAATATTTTAAACTTATTTCATAAATCTGCAGTCAGGGATGAACAATGCCAAAACTTGGCACTGCAGAATTTAAATCACTAATTTCCCCTCTATATAATTATCCTTTAATTGACTGAAATAAGTTTCCAGTTACTACCAATAGAATCACTACTGATTCAGGTTTATTTGCCATCTCTTTTCCAAAACAACTACCATTAAAAAAAAATCCATGTCTGTGCTCATGCCACTTTTTTTCAGGACAACCTCTTTCAAGATCTGCTTAAAACTATCCTTCTTTCAAAAAAAAAAAAAAAAAAAAGAACCACACACAATCACACAATCATGAGGTGATTCTGCCTCCGTTTCCAGCTCAGGACCTCTCTCTCCCCTAGGGCTTCAGGTGTGCTGTGACACCATACATGCCTGCAATGCACAGAGGGTGGCTCGACCCATACAGATTTGTGTCATGAATGACCAGCAATCTTGCTGGACACTCAAAGTGAAGGTGGGTGTGTCATAAAAGAAAGGTTTTCTTTAAGGCCTCAGAAGGTTCATCTAATGTAGTCCCTGGGTGCTAGCCCTGAGATGCTCTTGTTTGACTGAAAGCTGAGTGGATGGTGGGCCAAACTCAGCCTCTGGGAGGTCCCTCAGCATCTCACTCTGTGGTTCTTCACTAAGTCCACGGTTCTTCCTTCTCTCCTCATTTCTTGAAAATTTTGCTGTAATTATTTCCTAAACTTTAGGCATCTCATCTACTGACCACCTCATCTCCAAAAGCACAAAAGTGTTTCTTACCTCCAGAGTTCATGCCCCATGTGTTTTGCCCCCACCATTAGAAATAGAAATACAGGCTTATCTGAAACAGTCCCAAGATAGCAAAGAAAAGGAGGAAAAACAAAAGTGTTAACTTCCCATGTCTAAACAAATTATACATTCGTGTTCTCTTAAAATGTCTATGTAGGGAAATCAAAAGATTTAATAAATGGTATTTTCTCTGGAACCCTCATAGACAAACGTTTCCCCTGAGATGATTTCTCAGACTGCTCCTTGCAGTGCTTTACTGTTATCAGTTTCTTCTGTGCCCTCTTAAGTAGAAACAGCTTATCTTCTCAACTCCATCTAGTTTGTGGTCAGGCAACAGACTCTGTCAGGGTTCTGAGCTCTGGATGGGACAATTTCTCTGAGAAAACTGCTTGTGCCAGGGGGTAAGGATGGCATCTCCTCCTACAGTGATGATGGAGAGAGATGCAGTCTGCTCTCAATTCCTACTGGACCTATGTGCCATGACAGAGGACAGAGAGATAGAGGGAAAGGGAAGGGGTAGGTAGGAATGAAAGGAAGGAAGGAGGGAGAGGAAGGAAGGAAGGAAGGAAGGAACGGGAATGAAATAAAAACAGGAAAAAAATGTTATGTATCCCAGGTTGAAGAACCCCTTTCTTATCTTTGTGTTGGGAGATCTCATACACTCTGAAGACTTCAAGCACTGCCACTACTCTGATCATTCACAAATCTCCATTACCAGCCCGTTACGCACTAGGAAGTGTGAGATTTTACCCTGTTTGCAAGCTCACAAGTTAGCCTACCAGCTTCGTGGATGCTGGCAGAAGACTCTTGGGTCAGAAACAAAGTACTTTTTACTCACAGCACAGCAAGGTGAGTAAGCTTCCTGCTCAAGCCAGTTCCCTTTTTCCACCCAAGTCCACAGGGCACCGTGGCACGGGCTGGGTGGATGCTGCAGATGCCGTGGGTTTGTACCACGATTAAGAAACTCAAGCCTAGGAAACCCCAAATTTTTATAGTGAGTTGCAAGCAAACGTGACCAAACTGTGCTCCAGAGGGAAACATTTTCTTTATTATACTCTAAAGTAAAAAATCAGGCCCTGTACTGCAGAGTGAGATACCATCTCTATCTTCCAGGCTGTTCCCTATACCAGCATCCTTGAAAAGATACTGAAAGCCATCAGTATCTCTGCCTGAAAGATGCAGAAATGCTACAGATCCATGGAGAATGCTCTCCCAACACAGCCCAGCTCTCCTGTATGAACTCCAGACCCACATAGACAGCTTCCTTCTGGACACCACCACCAGGATGTCAGAAAGGCATTTCAAACTCAGATTGCCAAGAGCAAACTCTCCCGTGACTCTTCTGCACCTCGATTTACTTTCTACTTTAGTGAATAACAGCTCACTCAGCCCATCTTGAGCCCAGCGTCATCCGAGACGCTACTCTTCCTCCTCCCACTCCTGGCTAAATTCACTCAATTCAATCTCATTCATATCGTTTTACCTGCCCACTCTTCCCCACATTCGTGACACTGTCTTAGCTCAGGTCCTTAACATCTGTCCTCCAGCCATCAAAATCCTACTGTTATCCCATCATTCAAGGCCATTCCCCACACTCACACCAAGGAAATCTTAATGCTGTTGCCTATAAAATAAAATGTAAGCTTCTATGTCACACAACCGTATTTGCATCTTGGCCCCCACTCATCTTGCTCTCCAGTCTTTTCTTTCCTCTAATTGCATTTATTTATTTGACTATTAGACTCTTTCTACTAAAATACAAACCTCAATTTCAGAGACTCTCACTTACATGAATCTGATTCTTCCAAGAAGACAATAACCAATGAGAAAGTCTTTAGTAGATAATTATTTGAGAGTCTACTACATACAAAGTTGTATAGGTTATGCTTTTAATTTCTGGGGTTGGTGTATTTCACTTACATTTACAGACAAAATTTTGGACTAAACACACAAATTTAGACCAACTATTTTGTTAAAACTTTAAAAACTTCAAGGGAAGAGGTCATTTATTTTTCAACACCTCCCTATGACAAAGAGGGCATTCTATAAATAATGTTTACTAGCCAACCATTTTTAGTTAGCATACTGACTACATATATATGTGGGTTTTGTTACTGGGTTTTTTTGTTTGTTCATTTGTTTTTCAGAGCAGGGTTTCCCAATCTTGGCGCTAGTCACATATTTTTGGATGGATAATTGTTGTAGGGGCTGTCTTATGCACTGTAGGCTGTTAAGGGCATTTCTGGTTTCTACCCACCAGTTCCCCTTTAGTAGCCTCTCAATTCAGTTTTAACAACCAAAATTGCCTCCAGACAGTTCCAAATGTCCCCAGGGGACAAAAATGCCCCTGGTTTGAGAGTGACTGATTTACAGCCACTGGTTGGCCCTCTTTATCCCTTTAAATAGAATTCAAATGGAGTGAAGGTTGTACACAAATTTTTCTAAAACCAATATTCAAGAATTACTAGAAAAACACATTCCAGCAAGAAAACAGCTCACTATAGTGAAAATGGGATAAGATGGTTCACGGAACATATATATTAATGAATGAGATATTATTTACTATGTAGAACAAAACCAGTGAAGAGTATGATGCTTTGAAAACTGCCTTGTGGTAAACCACATGAACCATATTAATCATGTGACTGTCTTTCTTGAACCCATAGAAAAGATTTATTCCCCTTCCTCTTTTATAGCGTAATCTAGCTATGTATCTAGAGTGTTTTTTTTTTCCCTACTTAGAAGCTTGTTTTTCTTGGCTCTTAAAATTCTTATGGCATTTTTACTGCCATAATCAATGTTTATTTATTGTAATGCTAATAAATGTTGGTAAGTTGGTTGATCTTCCCTAGTGGGGTGGTTCAAGAATGATTTTAACAACTGAAGTTTGCAAAAAGGTTATCATCATATTGTCTAATTTTTCTTGGTGTTTTAAATAAACGTCTTTAAGTTTGCTGAGATATTATGCTCTAGAAAATGACTTGAGTGTTCTGCAATAACAGCTTTTCATTTGGGTTATGAGTCTTAATATTCACTTACAGCATCAACTCTAGTAGTTTCAAATACGCCATTCTGAGCCATTTGGAATTTTAAAAGCATTCATAAATAAATGTATAGTAGAATAGTTCCAATTGGCTGGGTAAATAATGTACATTTAAAAAATTAAAATAAAATAATATCAAAATGCACACACACTTTGGTTAAATAGAGAGTGTATTCTGAGCCACTGAAATACATTTTTCATCACACTGAGTGAGGCTTTCAGAAATTTTGCTTTTCCATTATAATGAATAGCAAACAGAGCAAATGCCAGGAATAGGAGTAAAGATTTCAAATAAAATTTGAAATTTTATTTTACTATTTTCATGAAGCGTGAAAATACAAAACCTCTTGCCATTTGGTTTTTAAGAAGAGTTAGTTATTAAGGACATTGAAGCAAAAATATACAAGGCAATTAGCAATTTTTCATTACTTTTTTATCAAGCATGAATAGTATTTGGAAAGAATCAAATTAGATCACATAGACTGAAAATTAATTGAGTTAATTGCTACTATGTTTTTAGTTTCTTATATATTCTTATTAATAGAAGAAATATCAAATACAGTTATTTTCCAAAAAAATTCAGTCTACCTCCCCTCCTCCCACAATTCAAGAATCCTGAAGTCTGTGGGAATAACTCTGCCACTTCTGCCCGCCCAGATTGTCGTGGTCCTTTTCAGGGTATATACATACATGCTTAACTTCTGTGCCAGGTGTAACCATGTAAATCTGCGTCAAGAATCTGAACCTCCCTTGGCACACATGCAGCCATCACCATTTGAGGTCCTACCTGGCCCTACTCTGCTGGTACAAATGGAAAACAAAAGCCCTTTACTGACACAGCAATACCTGTACCCTCCCAGACAGAGTATTGCCACTTCCATCATCGCCTTAGATGCTTACTTCCATTTCCTTGCCTTCCCTGAGCAGCCCCATCTCCTTCCCTAACAAAAGTTTCAAGATGGCTTCAATTAGATCTTCAAAGTAGCTATTAATTATCGCTGAGGCAAGAGAAGCAAGAACCAAGAGGTTTATCTCTCTTCCATTCTTTCTATTCTAACAGGGAGAATAAATCAATATTTTAATAGGCTTATAAATTATATACAGTGCCTCTACTCATATTTCTTTATTCCTCGCAGAACTCTTACAACACATACTGCCATTTCACAGACTCAGAATGACACTGAGAAAGTCTAGTTGTCATGTTCAAGGTCACAAAACTAGAAGAGGCAGAGCTGGGACTGAAGCCCAACTCTTGTGACTCAAGGCCCTCAAACTCTGTAAGAGCTTCAGATTGAATGGAGGAGTCAATGAAGGACAAGGTGCTATTACTGAATTTAACCTTAGATGACTACAGAACAATAATTTCAATTCAATGTTTGGTATCTATACTAGGCTGGTAGGTAGAACAATGGCCCCACAAAGATGCCTACACCCTAATCCCCTGAATCTGTCAATATGCTGTGACAAGGAAAAAGGGAATTGTGGATGCCAACGGAATTAAGGTTGCTAATCAGCTGACCTGAGATGGGGAGATTATCCTGGATTATCCAGGCAGGCCCACTGAAACCATAAAGTCCTTAAATGTGGACAAGGAAGGCAGAACAGCAAGCAGCAGAGTGATGCGGCATGAGAAGAATTCAGTTGGCCATTGCTGGCTGTGATGGTGGAGGGGAGCAACAAGCCAAGGAGAGCAGGCAGCCTTTAGGAACTAGAAAAGGCAAGAAAACAGACGCTCCACCTGGTTTATAGAAAGGAATGCAATTCTGCTGACTTCCATTTTGGCCCAGTGAAATCTATACTTCTGAACTCCAGAACTGTAAAATGATATATGTGTGCTGTTTTTTAACCACAAAATTTGTGATGGCTTCTTACAGTAGCCATAGAAAACTGTTGTCTCAGTTTTGTGTTTTTAAAATCTTATAACCACAATTAGCAAATAATAAACCAGAAAAAGATCAGAGAAATTAGTATTCCATTATTATTAAGAAATTCTCAGTCCAAGGATATACTAAAAAATACAAATTCAAAGTTTCTGAAGTTTTCCTTTCCTTATATTTATTCAGATATATGATTATTTAATCAATAATTATTTATGGAACAGCTAATAATAACTTGGAATTGAAGAGATTGTGGGAGGAAAAACAGATCAAGTTTCTGTCCTTCATAGATTTACAATCAGAATAGTCTAAAAAAATCAGTTGATTGGGTGTTCACTTTACATCCAAATTGGTCAGGTAGAGTCACAAAGGGAGTTCATAGTCAAGCCAACTGTGGATCAAAGAGTAGATGATGTGGAGTCAGGCTCAGCCTCAGGCCTCGCTTCTGCTTCACCCCTGCTGACTGCAGAGCTCGGCCATGCTCTTGTTTTCTCTTTTCCAGATTCCTTGCTCACTCTACTCTTCCTTCCTCAAAACTTGCCTTGTCGTGGATTTGGTCTTGACAGCCTCTCCTCTTCCTTGCTGCCTCAACCTTTCTTTAAATATTTTGACTGCTAACCACTGAAGAAAAACAGGCAGTTACAACAACATCAACAACCAAAGTGGGCAGTATGTGTTAACGCCTACAATGTTCTTATCTCCGAGGCTTTGGCTCATTTTCCGTAACTGTTCTCTGAGAGGTCTTCGGGCAGTAACTGGAGACATAAATAAGGCCTAAATTTGGATTCAAGGTAGAACAAAGGCTACCCCTTTGAACTCAAGTGGGCATTTGTCTTTCCAAGGCTTTCCCATGAGATGACACCAAATTCACTAGGGTGCCAAATAATCACACCCTTTGGGCATTTCCCCTAAACCACACATCAATTAAAGAGCAATTCTGGGAGGCCTATGTCAATAAAGCTGTTTTCCAAAGTTGCTTTGACAACAGTCTACAGGAAGAAGTAAATTTTAATTTGTGATCCAACATGCACTCATAATTGAAATTAAAGTTTCACAAACAATACATACCCTGTATACTGAAGAATGCACTCTGATTTTTTAAATTCTATTTCTTCTTCTCCTTCTCCTTCTTTTTAATGCTGGCTTGAAGTTTTCAAACACAGCAATGAGTGATCATGAGGAACTGGTTACACAACGTGACAAGCATAGTCATCACAACTCTGGATGTGAGTCCTGGCTCTAACACCTTCTTAGCTGGGCAAGTGAATTCAAGTTGCTTATCGTCTCTGATTGTGCTTCCTAATAAGTGGCCATCAGTACTTCAGAAGAGAATGGCAATGACCCAAGGATTGAATAATATAATGTACGTTAGCTCCGTGAGGGCATGCTTTTCACGTATTTTGTTTACTGGTGTACACAGTGGTATACTAAAGTCAGCTCTCAGAAGCGCACAAGAGTGGAACCTGTACTTTTCCCAACTCCCCACTCAATGAGATCCTGTTGGTAACTGGAAATCATCCATCACGGGGGTATTTACACCAGAGGAAACAGCAAGTGCGACACATCAGCCCCTTCCCCGCCCCAGCCATTATAAAACATTTACTAGCACACTCCTGCACGTATCCCAAGCAGCTAAATGGTGCCTGACTGGTAATTCTTAATAAATATTCATCAAATGCATAAATGGAAAAATAAATATAAAACATTTTATAACAACAACCAGTATCACCATCAGGAAAGATATGTTAATAGAAAGTGCCTTGGGGACTGTTTTGTTGAAAGAAGAGCCACCTAAGGAATTGCCTTTAAGGAAGATCTTGCCAATAAAACAAATGGTGTAGAATGACCTAATTTCCTGTTCTGTCACTATAGAACCAATGAGTTAAATGGTGATTAAAAAAAAAAAGCTATTGTGATTTCTTTTACAGCTTTCCCCTCCATTCTCACCTTTAGCTCAGCTGCAAGTGACTAACTTCTAAAATGTCAAAAATCAAATTATGCTGCATAGCAGACAAACCCGTATATAATTTGTACATATTTTCTTCCAACGCTGATGATGAAGAGGTGGGAAGTTTGCAAACTAATGTTAAAGAATGATGGAGAAATGAAGATTATTTCCATTAAGCCATGCATACTTTCTGATTAAAAGTAAAACAGAAAATAACAACAAAGCGTATTTCCTTCCCGCGTATTATCACCTTCTCCAAGAACATTTATAACTCTCCAGGGAAAGAGTGGGCGTCCCTCTCTTCTGGGCTTCCATGCCGTAATGCATGGGCTCAAGCGTATATATTGTATATTTATCACATGCAGCACAATATAATTGCCTATAATTACTTGTCTCCCCCAACGTAAGCAACTGAAGTCTAATGATTTTCTTTTGTTTATAATTTGACACTCAGAGTAATGATTATATCTTCCAGAATGCCTGGCACATGACAGAAGTTAGTAATGTTTACTAAATGCATAGTCAAATTAATATATTTATGAGTTAATGAATAGTTCTTTGTATATTAAGGATAAAGTCCAGGCTTTGGAAAAACTAAACAATTAACAATAACAAAAAAGAAAATAAATGGAGATAATTTTTTGAGACCAAACTAATGCTCATTGCTCTTCAGATTTAATGATGAGATGCCTGATGGACACTGTCGGGTGTCTGCTCCCAGGCAGGAGGGAGGACAGGGATTCCATGCATATTAACCCTGGGGGAAAGTTCAAAGACAAATGAGTAGAAATTAAGAATCTCTTCAACCTTTATTGCATAGCCAATACTTCTACTAAATAGCTAGCTAGCTGAGTTGCTTTCGAATCTCTACTGAAGAGTTATGTCTACTTGCTTAAATCTCAAGGACTCAGGAATGTTTGACCACACCTCATTCAGGAACCAGTTATACCCATTTTTTGTTTGTTTGTTTGAATACGTTTCATTCAGGGATTGTTTATACTCATTTATATTTAAACATAATTAGATGTAATCAGTAGAAAGGTCAAGCATGTATATTCTCATCAACATATAGTTTAAATGATAAATTCAGAGATTAAATCTCAGAACAAATAACTAAACAAAACATAACACTAAATCTCACACAGCTGAACTGGTTTATTTGCCCCTGCAGTTGCTTGAATAGATGTTAAGAAAGAAAGTATAATTTTCTGTGCCCCTTGGTTTCTGCCAAATCACAGTAGTCAATAGTCACAGTAAATCAATGCATATTCTTTCTCTAAGTCCCTTAGGTGCTGTTGAATTGTAATAAATGCAACTCTCCACTTCAGTGATCTGGGCTGTGATCCAGGAGAAAGGAAAATCTTGAATTTAGAGTCTTGGCTTATCCACAGCTCAGCAAGACATTGCAAATTTTAATGAAGATTCAACTAACCGATGCATGTAAATAGTGAAACTGGAGCTTGTTTTCATTGGCACGATACACCATTCTTAATTTGGGAAAGAATTCTTTTTTGTCTTGTTAGAGTTTAGGTTGCTCTGCCATTACTTGATTATGCCTTTTATCATGTACTCTGTACCTTTGGATAAGTATTTCCTATTGTTGCTGTTGTCATTAAATTTTTTTAAATTCCAGATTCAATAATATTTTGTATATAATAACTATGAGTTTAGAAAATATAATATACTTTCCAATATGGCTGCATCCCCATCAGAAAGCAGAGCCTAAAGATCACTTGGGTACATGGGTGGGGATTCCATAAACAGGCACAAGGTTTTTTGTTGTTGTTGTTCTAAGGGATTTTTTTTTCTTCATACTAACTATATTTATCAGAGATTTTTCAATCAATTGATTTTTAGTTTTCATTCATTTGAAACAATAATTTTGGACTTATGAACATTTGATGATACTTACAAGTTTAACTATTATCTTAAAATTATAGTTCACTTTCATAGAGATAATTAAATAGTAAGTGCTTTATCATAAAACTCCCTATGATTTTCCCTATAAAAGAAAGACTTTATCTCTTAGTGTTGAATTAGTAAGACAATTGATACAAAACTTAATTAAATGTCTTTATTCAGTCATCTTTTGATGAACACTTAGGTTGCTTCCATATCTTGGCTATTGTAAATAGTGCTGCTATGAGCATTGGGTGCATGTATCTTTTTTAATTAAAGTTTCTTCCAGATAAATGCCCAGGAGTGGAATTGCTGGATTATTGGGTAAGTCTATTTTTAGTTTTTAAGGAATCTCTATACTGTCCTCCATAGCAGCTGCACAACATTACATTCATACATTCCCATCAACAGTGCAGGAGGGTTCCCTTTTCCCCATGCCCTCTCCAGTATTTATCGTTTGTGGACTTTTTAATGTTGGCTATCCTGACAGTGTGAGGTGATAACTCACTGTAGTTTTGATTTACATTTCTCTGATAAATAGCTTTATTGAGCATTTTTTCACATGCCTAATGGCCATTTGAATCTCTTTATTGGAGAAATGTTTGCTTAGGTCTTCTGCCCATTTTTTGATTGGGTTGTTTGTTTATTTTTGTTACTGAGTTGTATGAGCTGTTTGTATATTCTGGAAATTAAGCCCTTGTCAGTTGTGTCGTTTGAAAATATTTTTTCCTATTCTGTCAGTTGTCTTTTTGTTTCATTTATGGTTTCCTTTTCTGTGCAAAAGCTTAAAAGTTTAATTTGTTTATTTAAGCTTTTATTTCTATTGCCTGGTTAGACTGACCTAAGAAAACATTGCTACAATTTATATCAGAGATTGTTTTGCCTATGTACTGTTCTAGCAGGCTTATGGTGTCTTATCTTATGCTTAAGTCTTTAAGCCGTTCTGAGTTTATTTTTGTGTAAGATGTGAGGGAGTGTTCTAATTTCATTGATTTCATGTGGCTGTCCAGTTTTCCCAACACCACTTGCCAAAGAGACTGTCTTCTCTCCATTGTATATTCTTGCCTCCTTTGTCAAAGATCAATAGCAAAGCTACAAAGTAGCTTTGTAGAATTGTCTGAAGTCTAGGAAGGTTATTCCTCCAGCTTCATTCTTTTTCTTCAGTATTACTTTGGCAATGCTGGGTCTTCTGTGACTCCATATAGATTTTAGGATGATTGGTTCTAGTTCTACGAAAAATACCCTGGGTAATTTGATAGGGATCGTATTAAATCTGTAGATTGCTTTGGATAGTATAGACATTTTAACAATATTAATGACTGGATAAAGAAGTTGTGATATATATAGGAGTACTACTCAGCTATAAAAAAGAATAAAATAATGCCACTTGCAGCAACATGGACAGATGTGGAGATCATCATACTAAGTAAAGTAAGCCAGAAAGAGAAAAACTATATGATATCACTTATATATGGAACCTAAAATAAAAGGACACAAATGAACCTATTTATAAAACAGAAACAGACTTATAGACATAGAAAACAAACTTATGGTTACCGGGGGGAAAGGAGATGAAGAGGGATAAATTGGGGGTTAGGATTTGTAGATACTAACTACTATATATAAAATAGATAAACAAGCAGGTCCTACTGCATAGCACAGGGAACTATAGTCAATATCTTGTAATAGCCTATAATGAAAAAGAACATGAAAAGGAATATATATATATGCATAACTGAATCACTATGCTGTACACCAGAAATTAACACAACATTGTAAATAGACTACACTTCAATTTTTAAAAAACAAATTTTCTAACATGGTAGATATGTGGGGGAGGGGGTGCAGAGGGAAAGTGAGAACTGGATGTCAGTCTGTGAAAACAAACACTTCCATTTCCAGTTTCAAAACATTATGCACTGAGATTTATTTTAGAAGATAAAAAGAAAAAGAAGAATGGAGCCCACTTCTTCAGTTTCGCACAGACTTAGACTGTGACTGTCTCTGATTCTCAGCAGCTAGTGAGGACAGAGTTAAAATATCCTGAAGAGCAAAGATTGTGTTCTACTTTTTTTCCTTCCCCTCGAATCTCTCATTCATCCAATCTTCAAATATTGATTGAGTGTCTGGCACTCTTTTAGACACTGAATAACACTGTTGTGGGCTGCATTTTCCAGCAATGACAGCAGTAGTATCTCCCATTCCACAGGCGCTTCTACAACATGACCTGGCTGCTGCTCTACCAGGAGGTGGAGTCTGATTCTTCCCCTCTTCAACTGGGTTAGTCTTAGAACTTGCTCATAAGCAACTGGAATGTAGTAGAAAAGAAAGCGCATGGATTTTGAGGCTAGTTCATTGGAGGCCATGCGTCTTCTGCCCAGTTCTTTTGAAACTCTTGCTCTCGGGGAAGCCAGCCAACCTGTAGGAAGTCTGTCTACCCTGAGACTGCCAGATGGAGACACTATGTGTAGGCACTCTGTCAACCAAGCTCGGTCTTCCTACCCTTCTCACCAAAGCATCTGATGTTGAATGAAGCTGTCTTGGATCGTCCGGAGTAGCTGGTCTTAGTCAATGCTTCAGGGAGTAGAAAATTGTTCAGGCAAACCCTGCTTGGATTTCTGACCTACAAAATTGTAACATGGTGACTTGGTTGTTGGTATAAGCCACTAGGTTTTTGAGACTGCTGTGCACCAGTGTGTTATATAACCATAACTACCACTACTACTAATAATAATAGTAATAATAATAGCTAGCATCTATTGAGCTCTTTTATGTCTTAGGCACTTATTTAACATTATCTCCACTTCCTAGAGAGGCCAAACTAGACTGTCTCAAGATCACAGAGCCTAGAAGAGATGAAGCTAGAATTAAAATGCAAGGTCTGCATCTGAACTGCTATGCTCTACAAAATCCCTGCCCTCAAGGAGCTCATAATCCAGTGGAGAAATAGACTCATAAGTGATTATAATAAAATATGACAAGTGTCATAATATAGGCGTCACAAGATGCCATGAGAATTGAGAAGAGAGAGAATGTAATTCTTTTTGGAGTAGGGAGGAGATGGGGAGAAACGTCTCAGAAAGTTTTTGAAGAGGAAGTAAAATTTGATCATGTAGGGATCTGGTGCCTGACAGAGAAAAGAGCATTGGCCGTCTTTTCTTCTTTCTTCTCTTTCTCTCTCTCCCTCCCTCTCTCTCCCTCCCTCTCTCAGTGGCAGATAAATATGCCTGAAACAAGAGAGGTTAATAGGATGGAACAAAAAATTTGAGGAGGCAAGTCAGGAAAGGTTAACATAGACCATTTCACTCCATGCTAAAGTTTTTGTATTTTTTTCCTAAAAGTGTTAAGGAATCATTGGGGAATTTTTGATCGGGGAAGTAGCAAAAGAAAACTTGCATTTTTTTTCAATTTATTTCTGTGCAATGTGGATGGAAAATGAATTGGATTGAATTTAGAAATGGGCACTCAAATACATATTTTATACAAAAGAATGAAGGGATTAATTTAAATTGCAATTTTGTTTCTCTCTCTACTGCCTTAGGCAATTTGCCTTCTCAATCACAGCAAAACAATGCAGAATATACAAAACAACACACAAAATTGGTAATAATGACACCTAATATTTATTGAACATTTATGATGTGTGTTGTCATTTAATCCAAACAACAGACTGCAATGTGAGCATTACTGTCTCCTTTCTATGGAGGAGGAAACTGAGGCAGACATTATCCAACTTGACATAGCTATTTGCTAGCAGAGCTGGGATTCAAGCCAAGGCTGTCCTGTTCCAACTGATACTACAAATTCTGAAACAGAGTTCAGTGATAGCAGATCCTAAAGCAGACACTTTCACCCTAATTTAGTAATAGGTGAGTATGGAGTCACAGTTAGAATACAAAAGTATAAAGAGAAGGAGAACTTAGCCAAAACAGAAAGTACAGAAAGGCTTTCTGGAGGAGATTATTACACATGAGTGAATTTCAGAAGATAAGTTTCTTTCTTCGAGCAGCCATTCATTTATTCATCAAATACGTCACAGTGCCTATAGTGCCAGACACCCTGCCAAGAGAATAAGATAATTACTTTGCCTGCTTGGAGCACACATTGTAGCATGGAGAGTTAATAGACAAATAATCACAAGCTTAAAAAATGTTATAAAAGGAGAAATACAAGGTTCTAAATAAGCCCCTCAAAAAGGGATTCTCACCTACTCTGGGGAGGTAAAGTTTAAGCCAAGTGCTAAAGGGCGAGTGAGAATTATTCGAGTGAAGTGGGAGAGTATGATATAGAAGAGTATTCCAGGCAGAGGGAAACAGGATGGCAGGCAGAGAGGTGGGCAAGCACAAGGACTGAAAGACATTGAGTCTGACAACAGCAGAGGGTGATGAGCAGAACTGTAAGTGTGAGAGGCAGGGCTCAGTCCATGGAGAGTGTCACGGTATTACAGAGACCTTGATACCGTTGAAGGCATTTAAAAATTTGATTGAGGATTTACTGAATTCACTCTGGTCACTGTGTGCAGACTGAATAGAAAGGTGGCAAGAATTAAAGTGTGGAAGTAGGGAAATGTGGATATATTTAAGTATATCTTGGAAATATAATTGATAAGCTCTGGTGACTAATTACACACCAGGATTGGAAAAGGAAAGGACCGCTTAAAGGACAGCTCATCCACGTCTAAACTGTACGATTGGATAAATGGCTGTACCAAAATGGAACATCACAGAACACTGAAAGGTGGGGAATGAGAGAGAGGGATTGGTGGATGGGAGTAGGGGACTGGAGAGATCTGAGTTAATTCCAGGTGCCTACGAACTATCCAAGATGAGAATTAATACATAGTGGATATATGGAGTTAGGCATGATGTCCAGACTGGAGATAGGGATTTGAAAATTTCTGGCAATGAGATACATGGTAAATGAAGTTAAGAAATTGATTAGGGAGAGAGAGTAGAGTGACAAGAGAAGACGACATTTCTGAGTTGAATGTGTTATGAGACAAAGGAGACAAGAATTTCCTAGAGAGTTAGAAACTGAACAAGACAGTGTTAACGGAGAGTGTTTCGAGGTGAAAGAAATCATTAATGTCATTTTGCTGACATGAGAAAATGTTGAGCAAAGAATAAAAAGTTTTGAATTTGGCCCTGTAGGGTGACACAGTTTCAAGCGGAATGTTAAGGAGAGGTCACAAAGGGAAGGGAAGACATCTCTGAAGATAACTGGCTGTGAAGGATACAAGACAGTAATCAGGGTGAGCTATGGGTTCAAGGAAGGTATTTCATTGTTTATTGTTTGTTTTTATTTTGTTTCTATTTTGTTTTGTTTTCCAGTGTTAGACTCTAGGTAGTGTCCAGGTAGGTGTCTGAGTTCACAGAGCAGAGAAAGGTGAGTGCTTGTATGTCAAGTCCTGTTCCCTCCACCAAGAAAAGGGAGCTGTTTCAAAGTATGAGATCAAAGAGATAAAAGAGATCACAAAGATCAAAATTTGCTTGGAAGGTGAGAACATGACCAGAAAATATATTGCTGCTATAATTTTGAGAAATCTTTCCCAGAGTCATTTTTTTCCCTCATTACTTCAAATAAATCTGTGATCATTTGTACAGCCATTAATTCTTCCTGTGAGAGTTACGGTTCTTAGTGCTTAATAGCTCTAATGTTTATTTACAGTAGAAACGAGTTCAACACTATGCATGTTAAAATAGCCAGGTAAAAATACATTTTCAAGTCCATATCTCCCAAATGTCTAAACTCATGTTCACATTATAAAAAAATAATTTGTCTTCTAAAAAGAATGATGGATTCCTGGTTCCTAAAAACACTAAGAACACAGGCTGCTACCTCCCTTTAATGAAATTCAGTGCTTGATATGTCATAGAAGTGAAATAAGGTTTCTCATGAAAAATTAACAATAACAAAAATGAATCCCTAGGTAGATTGCTGTTGGCCTCTTCTTCAGTGTTAAACAGGAAAGGCAACCCTGGCAGGCACCAGATAGTGGAAAAACAGAATTCAAATCCATATGTGGTATGGAGGACAGACAACAGGTGTAGGCAGACTTTCTGGCTCCTGGACATTTCCTCCACCCACAGTCCCACCTCCCCCGCCTCCACCGCTCAGCACCAGAGGGGTCATGATGGTGTTGGTGCAAACAGCAGGCAACTTTGTCGTCTATTGTTGAAAGAGTGAATAAATACGGTAGACACACATTATGAAATATCACGTAGCAGTCAGAAGCAATGAATTAGACATGCATTGATAAACATGGATGGGTGTGAATATATTCCTGCGTTTTAAAGAGTGTAAGAAGCAAAAGAGAACTATAATCTATAGTAAAATACCATTTACATAAACATTTTTTTTTAAAGATTCAAAACACTATTCCACCAGGATAGAACATACAAATATACACGTCTTAAACAAAATACAGTGTGTTTGGTAGAGGAGAGGGCAAAAGAGGAAAGGGACTACTGATTGTTGAAGAAAGGGATAATTAATTAAAATACAATAAAATGGGGACTGATGATAATGTGTCAAGAACCTAGACTTGTGACTGAAACAAATCTCTGTACTGCCATCCAAAAAAGGTAAGACAGCACAGCCAAAAACAAATGCAAAAAAAAAAATTGTATAATGACAACGTAAGTAGGTTTATAGTCAATGTGATTTGCAGAAGATTGAAAAAGACCCAAATGTAAATTTATAAGGAGGTAGGCTTTCTGTTACAGAGCCGTTTCAGATGAAGAGTGAATCCAGCAGCCATTCCTCCGGGCTACCACCAATTCATCAAACTCCCTAGGAGTTCCAAACGGCACATAGCGGAAAGGGTCATGGAGGGTACAAAATAAGATTTTGAATGAAGTGACCCTTTGGTGAAAGAACAGGAAGTGTAGGGGAAGGTTTATAAAAATATCAGCAGGCTAGTAAAACCTTAAGAGATTGATCAGCTTTGTCAAGCTAGTTTTAAGACTGCTTTCATATAGCGTAAGATATTTTTGAGAGACGAAGACCTAAAAAAGTGCCAATTAATAAACACAGAAAATCTATATACTGGAAAATTTCATTAAATTAGTTTTTTATGCTTTTGTTGAATGTCAGTCTTGACCCAAATGATGCCATGACTTTGAGTAGAACAAAAGAAGGTGAAAAACGCCCTTCACATGAAAGTTTTATATTCTGACAGCACAAAGGAATGAAATACTTTCTCATCTGAAATAGCAGTTGTCTGGGAAGTTCTTTCATTCTTTCACTGGCACACAGTAAATTGAGTCTTTTCAACAGTAATGCAATTGGGAACTTTAAAGATAATTAAGAAACATAAAATATGTCAGTCTTATAGTTGGAATATGAGTTTTAATCGCTCTCCTTCAAGAGCATTAGTACAAGTTTAAGTCTCATAATTTTTTAAATGTATCATTTCAATATATACCAAGAAAAAATGTCTAATAACTGTGTATAAAAAATAAAATGTTTGTGTTTTTGTAAATATTTAATAAAAGCTGTACTTGAAATATATTGCTGACACGTTGTACAAAAATATTTCTTAAATGTGTTGGTAATAACGTAGCAAAACTACAAAAGAAGAGAAAGGAAGCCTATGATGAAAATTAGGTCGATGACCTGCCCTGGAATAAATGTAGGGATTCAGTTCTCTCCTGAATGTCTCAGAGGTCAGGGGCAACGCAGAAGGACGACTTGTCTATCTGCCTCCTTCTTAAAATCTCAACAATTAAACACTGCAGGAGAGCATGACTGGTACCCACACCCAAAATCCTTGTAGTATAAGTGCTCTTGATGAGGCTTCCAAGAGTCCTATCCAGTTTACAGATTTAAGGAAAAAAACCTGTGATTCACACCAGCAGCTTAGTAAATAATGCATGCCTCAACTTCAGTTCAAAAGAGTAAATTTCCATGAAGATTCATATAGCTAATCCGTCTACTGTTGTAATCTCAATTATAATCCTCTCTCATATTAGCCTTTTCTGCATCCATGTTCCACCATCAGTCTGTTACCAGGTGAGATATTACTGTGATTCAGACATGCGGATCCTCAGAAGTACATTTATTTTCCCCTTAAAGGTTCTTGATACATTAAGGACACAGACCTTCAAGCAATCAACAAGTCCCCACCTGGGCCAAAGCATTATCAGTCTCTTGTTATTATGGTTCCTACTCAGGGTCAAAACTGTCTTCCTCAGAATCCACTATCATTACAAAAGCTGAACACCAGGATTACATGGATCTCAGATAACACATGTGGAAATAACACAGACTTCCAACTATAACTATACCCTAAACCACACACACACACAAATGATGCAATACTCTAAAATAAAAGAAAATGCATAATCTCACCAAGAAAGCTGATCAAACCTGTGAATCACACTGGAAACATCCAAAACAGACCCATAATTATGATTTAAATATCTTATTTTTAAACATCTCCAACATAAAAGAATTTTTGTATGCCAGTTTAAATATTTCAAACACAAAAGAGAGAGCATGCCATTACATGACACATGTTCAGAATGACATTCTCCCTTTAGAGTTGCAAAACCAAGGCAGTTTTCACCAAATGAGACATCAAGACAGAGAATCTGCACCACTTTATGGAGGATAAGGAGGGCACACTTCTTGGGTACATGAGTTCTCTCTTTTCTCAAAGCAGAAGTACCTCACATATGGTTTAATCTGAGGAAACACCTCCTTAAAGTCATAACCTAGTGTAGCTGAATGAAGAGCTGTGTTTTCATTCTAATTTTGCTAGTAATTAGTTGTGTAAGGTTAGGAAAAAATTCAACTCTGTAGGCCTCAGTTTTAAAATTTATGAACTAAGAAGTTTATAGTAGATGATTTCTAATATTCTTTGTACCTCTCATTTTTTTGCTTAGTTTTCTCAATGTAAAGTAAATTTAATAATTTTTTCATTAATGTAATAAAAGTGTATCTCAAGGATCCAGACAATACTAGGGAAGTATATGCTAAATATTGAACATAAAGTCAAACACCTACAACACACATTTTATATGTCAATCCAAATACCCATGAAAAGTGTTAGATGTTACATTAGCTGCATAGAAAAAAATACTTTAAAGAGGAAGAAACAATTAATTCTTTGTGGGAAAATAATCTCAGTGAAAGTATTGAGTTAGACATTGGAGGATAAGTTATTTTCTACAGATTGGGGTGAACAAAGATGTCCTGTCCAAGCCCCTTCAAAAAAATTACTGAGATCTTAATCATCAAGTACTGAACAAACAATATTACTTACAAATACTAGACATAACAGAAATCTTAATGTATATACCATAATGTCAAAAGTTATCAAATTGAAACTCCAGAGTCACCAGATCACCACAAATATAGCCAAAAGATGAGGCCATTTAACATTTCAATTCCTTTACATTTGAATTTGATCAGGTGACAAGTGACAGAAACCCAACTTGAATGATATTATGTAGCAGCAGGAATGCTGCTAGACCTCAGGAGCAGTGGAAGCCCACGGACAGAACAACAGAATCCTCCTACATTCTCCAAATTGCTAATCTTGGCTACATTCTCTTAGTCTGACTTCTTCCATCTGATAGAAAATACGGTTGCCAGAAACTCTCAACTTACCTTCCTCCTCTTCCTACTATGAGTACCACTAATATTTCTTCCTCAGTTTTTTCTTTTGTAAAAGACAAGTTACTGGTTTGGGCCACGTGCTCCTCATTAGAACAGTCAATTGAGGTTTTGCAGGAAGCTGTCGTCACTGGGCCAGTTTGGTGCCAATAACCACCCCAGAATAAGCACTGTTATGTGGTGCTTGTAAGAACAGGTCTGGGCCCCACTGTATATTGGCTGCGTGATGTTGGAAAAGTTACCTAACTTCTCCAAGTCTCCACTTTCTCATTTGTAACATGGAAGAAGTACTAGTTCCCAAATCACAGGGTTCTTCTGAGTATGAAATGAATGCATGTACATAAAGTGATTAGCACAGTACCTGGTACATAGTAAATGCTCAATAAAATAGTAAGTATTATTTTAAAGGAATCGTCATCATCATCATCATGGAAAATCCCACTAGATTCACATCATTGGAAAGGGGAAAGGTGCTTCCCAGAAGGACAAAAAGTACTGGATGAGACAAGTAATAACTGTCATGTACACCGCTGTTAGAACATCTTACTCGGAAAATCATTTTGGAACAAGAATAGAAAAAAAAATTAAATGAAAAAAATAAAAGGAATAAGCATATGTCTAAGGTAGGAAAGAAAGACAAGGGCAACTAGAACAAACTTACAGAAAACTAAAAAGAAAACGCCTAACCCTTTTTACATTGTGGAAGTTGAAGAAACATCCTTGTGGACTTGGCAGGAGAGATGAGACTCGGTGCCTAAATGCAGGTCCAGCTTGGGATCTGCCCACGGGGATAGACTGGCCCTGCTGCCGTTTGGGGACTCAGTTTCTGGCTGCCATTCACGGCTTGGTCTCTCTGACTTGGCCGGGGGGTGGGAGTCCTGCCTGACGGTCTCAACCTCAGTGCGGTTCCCACCGACCAAAGACACTCTGGTGTTCAGCAGACCCTCCCTCTAGCCTGGACTGGCAGTTCTTCCACAGGCCCGGCCTCTGCGGAAGGCTGATCTGCCCCTGGGACGGTAGGTCTCCTGGCAAGCCAGCCGGCTCTTAAATTGGCATTCACACCACTAGGGAATGCGACTTCTCAAGACAGCCACGTGGTGTGCTCCCACCTCTCCTTCAAGTGTTTGCTCAAATGTCACTTTTCAGGGGGGCTTCCTTGAGCTCGATTCCCCCAACACATCCTGCTTGCCTTCCTGCTCAGCATTCACTGCCAACGTACAGGTAACATATTTTATTTATTTTTTGTTGAATGTGTGCCTTTCTCCCACTAGAATATAAGTTCTATGGGGGTAGGGATTTTTTTTCTTTGTTTAATATTGCATATTCAGTGTCTAGAATATAGCGTAGCATAAAATTTTAAAAATGAATGAATAAATAGAAACTAGGAAGTGCTTCAGAGTTCCAACTCACACTGTCTCTGTGACTATACTGTTTCATTCTCCTAACTAGTCGGGCTCCTGGCACATAGTAGGTGAGTGAATAAACGGGCTTATTATCATTTTGCCCCTGAGTCCTTGTATGGCTCAGCTGATGTGGTCCCTCAGCGAGCCCCTGGGTCGATTTCCAAAGATTGCTCTCATTCTTTAACTATCACTTGATGATTATTCTCCCAGGCTTTTAATTCTGACTTATTGTCTGTGGCCTGATGTGCATCCCTCCTTGTGTTCTGCCATCTTTTACCTGTGCCCCATTCCAACCTCTCTAACACTCCTTGCCTGCTCAGAAGAGTCATTTCTACCTAGACAGCTCTTCACTACCCTCATCTGGTTTCAAGCTATTAGATTATCAGCTGATTATCTTTATATTTCATTCTGATGTCCTTGTTCATCTCATTTGTACCTTCAGGGAAAAATGAACTCATTTTAATCCAATCTGAAATTTCTTTACATAGTTATACTGTATCTAAAATTGTGGGTCCTTGCTCCATTAAAAAAAAAACAACTTATTATGGATCTAAATTCTGTAAGTATACTATGAATGTTGCAAGCTTATGTAAGCTTGCAACTTTTAAAAATAGCAAACATTTATTGAGCTTTTATTATGTGCCAGATACTGTGCTAAGCATTTTCTATACATTGCTTCATTTTATTTTTACATAAATTTATAAATAAAGACTATGGTTTTAGCCTTACTTTATAGATAAAGAAACTGAGATTCAGAGAAGCTAAGATATTTGCCCAAGATCACACACATTTAGTAAGTAGCAGAGGTGAAGTTCATGGCCAATTGTGCTTGTCATCAAGGCTTCTATTCTGAAGGATCACACTAAAAGGCTTTTTGATTCATGCCTACTAAAGAGGAATTTTACCACAACTTATCTATCAAATAAATGAACTATGTAAATCAGAACCAAACATTAATTTACAACAAATTATGAAAAAAAAAAACCCATTCTTGTCACTCAGAAATATCTCATGATTTGGTAAACTTCCAGGTGAATACTGAGCTCATAAACAAACAAATGGATTTGAATGAGACAGAAATATTTTTTCTTTTTAATACCAATGTCATCTTTTCTTTACTCATTTTCCATGCGATATTCATTCATATTCCACTGATTAGAAAAGCAAGCGACACGAAACTCTCTCTTACACCCCTTATTAAACCCCTTTACATAAGGACCAGCTATTAAGCCACGAGGCTGTATGTATTTCATTTGGCAACGGTCACAATTCTCATTAGGAGCTCAGATACATGCAGTGGCAACTGACTGGTAATAACGTGCTGGCCCACATCAGTGCTTGCAACCCACTCTCAAGTTGTTTACTAGTTCTCATAATATTCTAATTACCAATATGGTCAGGGACAAAATGCTGTTTTTGTTGTATTTACTCCCCCTCTTTACATGGCTCAGCATGGATAAGCTGTGAAATGTATTAGAAAACAATGTTTCTAATGATTTTACTTCAAATTATGTTCCAGATTTTCCATGCTGAGAAAGTTACCCTCTGAATTCTTAAAACTGCTGAGATGACCTGAACGCTTAGAATTCTCCCGTAATCATCTCTGTAATCGCTAAAACGAGGCGAATCTTCAGAAGAAAAACTGCTTTACGACTCAAGCCCCCGCCCTCACGTAGCGTTTACTACTTACCCTCCCGAGTGGGTCCCCAACCGGTGTCCTTCTGCCCGGTGTCCCTGGAGACCGAGTTCAGTTCAGACGCAAAGGAAAGCTTTATTCGGTGATCCGGAAATGGAGAAGTAGGAGTTGGGTTCTAGACACCCGCTTTCCCCTCAGGGCGCTGCCGGGGCTGTTTCTCAGGGTTCTTGTTGGGGGAGGGGGGGGTGGACAGGACGTGCAGTTCTCGCGAGAAGCGTGCAGTCCAATGCCCCCGGCACTTCGGAGTCTCCGCACGTAGGACGCCGCCGCCATCTTGAACCGAGGTGCGGCCGTGGGCAGCTCCTCTCTGCACAGTCTCCACACGCCTGCTCCCAAGTGGCGGGGACAGGGACAGCGGCTCTCCAGTCCGACGTATTGGGCGCAAGGCCTCCGCACTCGGCCGCCTAAAGGCAAGTGAAACTAGACTAAGCAGGACAGAAGAGGTTAGACCTTGTCACCTGGACGCCGTCTTACCCACACCCCGCCCCCCACCGCGCCCAGGACCCCAGTGGGCTTTGCTCATGACATACGGGGCTTACTTTCTGTGGCCTCCTAAGTGAATGTTTTATTCCTCAAATAGGCTAGGCAGAAACGATGGTCAGTAGAAGATAAAAGTTAGAGGAATAAATTACGGCCGCCCCAGGGACTAAAGCCGCTGCAGTTTACATCTAAATTTCCTCCGTATCAAATCACTCAAGCATTGTTACTAAGTCTGTACACACTCTTGCTTTCTCTTTCGGCGAACAGTCTTTCATATCCCTTTCAAGCTGCGACTACTTTTGTCAACAACCGAAGCAGCTCACTGCTGTGAAAATAACTTGGAGTAAAAACCAACCAACCAAATAAAATATATATTTTATATATATATATATATATATCCTCAAGATTGAAGTGGGAAGGAAAATACCTGGGGGGTATTATATTCAAAAAAATATGGTAAAGAGGCTTGAAAAATAATGCTGCAAGCCTTGCTGGAAATATAGTTCTAGAGTTTGAAATTCCTTCAGGATGGAGGCCATCCTGACATCCTTTGACAGATAAATACTTGAATGAATCTTTCAGAAGCTATTGTGCTTTGACAATTTGGTTGATTCAAGAAGAAAGTGAGGAGAAAGGGGCTGAATATTTTATTGTGTGATTCTAAGTATAAATGTTTCTTTCTCAAGCTCCATGTTTCCTGGAGTCCAGAATGCTGGACCGGTACACGTGGATGAACTGATAATTCATGACATTATTTTGATCGTAGGCTGTGATTGATTGAAATGATTAAATGAGCCTGTTTCTGAAAGGAGATATGGAACATGGAATGTACCTCCTGGTTTAAGAACAGAAAGCACCAGACACCCATTAAAATAAGGTGTCTGAAATTTGAACATTAAAGTGTTAAATAACAAAAATCAGTTGTTTTCATGAATTCTGAGATAAAATTAGGATATTTGTGAAGTGACTGTGAAGCTAACATTAGGTGGCCTCATTTGTTTATCATAATCGCAGATAAAGTCCTGAAACAAGGGCCACAAGGCGTGTCAACTGCATATTTCATCCTTTGTCCATGGGACAGTCACACTGCCTTTGCATGGGCTAATTCTGTATGTCTCAGTGTTTACTGACACTGAAAAATCTAGGTGAATAATCATTATACTAGTGAGATTTTGAGAAGTATTATCTACCTCATCACAGTAATTACTTAATAACACAAAGTAGGCCACATCCCCATTATTGTTTACAGATCTAAAAATTTCATCCTAAACAGTTTCTGAAAACAAACAAAAAATGGTCTCAATTTCTCCAAGGCCAAAAGACAGTACAAAACATATTATCAGAAAGACATATTCTCTAAAATTTTCTGTTTTGATTTTTTTCCCTCTGTTGAGTGATCATCTTTCCTGGTTCCTTCCATAAATTGCCTTACACAGGCAACCCTCAATATAAAACAGAGTGTCCTGGAGGTCCTACTGCAGCCATTTGAGACACAGAAAACATTTTCCTAAGACTTGGTACTGTTGAACTAATTAGGCTCACCCAAGCTACAGATCCTATTTAGCCTGTTCAGGTTAATGTACATTTTTTCCTTGAAAAACACGTAGTGGATCCTACTGGGAAAACATCTTTTCTGATCTTAGTGATTACTAGTCCAAAAGCCCTTTTCCAAAAGCACTTCTTCAGTAGCTTAAGGATTTGACTTTCATTAAAAAGTAACACTGATTTCTCTGTAGTCATTTAACATTTATTTATACTTTGTATCAATCAGGGTCCAGTCAAAAAAGCAGAATCATCAGGAAACTAGAGACATACAGAGACAGGTAGACGGATAGATAGGCAGGTAGAGATACAGTTTTGCTATAAGGATTTTACCTTACAGATTTGGGCTCTTAAGTTGGTTGTCTCTGTAAGGCTGTTGACTTTGCATCTAGTGCTAGAACTTTGTGTAGTAGTGGTCTAGTTCGTCTTCATAGTCAGGATCAAACACACCAGCCAGTAGAATAATCCTCTTCTTTGCCTGTTGAATCAGAGGCATAAGGAAACCAAAGTGTCCAGACAGCAGTTTCAACTACCAGGTGAATGGAATCATTTTTTGTGTGCCCAGCAGACCCTAAAATCAAGAAGTTGGGGAACAAAAAAATTTTTTTCTGCTAGTAGGTCACTTAGAGTGAAAAGAATCACTCCCATGCCTACCATTTGACTCCTGGACTTGCAAATCCTGGTTATAAGAGAACAGCATGGTTAGATGCTGAGTTTGAGCATATGCTACCTTCAAGAAGACATTTCACTGATGTTCTCAAGGTGTTCCCACCCCCAACACAGGTTTTCACATAGCCATCACATCAGTCAAACCAGCTGCTTCATGAGGTTGGGGAACACAGTAAGACCCATGAATTCCATAAGCATGAACCCACTACTATACTTCGTTTTTGTGTGTGTGAAATAAATTCCTTGGTCCGAATGATGCTGTGTGGAATGCCATTAGGATGGATAAGGCGTCTGAAGTCCAGAGCTGATAGTTTTTGCAGGGGCATTAGGGAAGACAAATCCATATCCAGAGTAAGTACCTATTTTAGAAGAGATGGGTGCTGCGCTTTTCGTGATGGAAGTATCCCAGTGCAAATAACCTGCCATAGCTGGGTGATTCCCCAGGGAAGAGTGTCGTCAGGGCTCTTGTTCTCTGAAACCGTTCTCTGCTAAAATTGGGCACTCAGCAGTGGGTATGGCCAGACCAACCATGTTGAGAGGAAGTCCACAGTGCTGAGCCCGCGTATAACCTCCATTTCTGCTGCCATGGCTGTTTGTGCATGAGCCCACTAGGCAGTGGCTGGAGAAACATGGGTCTCCATGCAGAATGGGTCATATCTGATTACAAAAATCATTCTCTACTACGGTCACTCTTTAATGAGCATTCACATGGGACACAAATTTTCAAACTCTCTGCTTATTTGGAATGGTCTCCCACAGAACCCTTTCCTCAGACCTCTTAATGACCAATTTAACCATCATGTTCCTTTGAAGTGTCAGAATATCCAGTCAAACCACTGGCTATAGTTCAAAGACTGCATAGATATATTATATACATCCTATCATCCCTTCTTCCCGGGAAAAATGAACAACCAGAAGCACTGCTCGGAGTTCTGCCTACTGGAGGGATTTGCTTCCACCGCAGTCCTTTATCCCAGAGTGGGGCTGCAGTGCTGACGCTGTTTTCTTTTGGGTTGTGCATGAATATCTTGGAGAACCATCAGTAAAACAAGCCCAAGGTTTTTCTTCCTCAATCAGATGGTCAGGTGAAGTCCCTATGAGATCATCATACATGAGGAGAGAGAGAAGGTAATGTAGCAGGAGTAGGGATGATGAGCATCTGTGTCTCTAGTGACAGGAGGGACAACAGGCATCTAAGCTCATGTAACTCACCTGTGCCTTCAGGACCTTCCTGGACAAGATGTTGTGTGTTACTATTTACATTTGATGATGGAGTATAGCTGTGCACACCCAGATTCATGGTTTGCAGAACCAGGCACCACATGCAATTCATGATGGGCACTTCAGGTTAGACAGTAGGTTGGTAGTCCATAGTCAAATGGTCAGTCTTTACTAAAGGCCTGTGGTAATCCAAAAGCTGTTTTTTAAAAGAGAAGATATCACCAGAGGAGAGCATGGCATTGCTCCAAAATTCTAAGGCTATGTACTGTGATTAAGTTCTGCCAAAAGCTTTGAACAGCATCCCTGTTTCACTGCTGACGCAAGTACCATTGGATCTGCTGGGCCATATGTCCTAAGTAGTAGAGCAGCTTCAGGGGCAGTCTGGACCTGTTGCAGAACCTTCTCTTATTCTGTGCTTCACTCAAAACTGGCAGTTTCTCGGATAACCCAACAAAGGGGTCAGAGCAGCATGCCCAGATAACATGCATGGCGCTCCAGAATCCAAAGCAGCTCATCGGATGACACACCACTTCCTTAGTGGCCAGAGGCAGCAAATTTCCTTCACCTTCCAAGAGATAAGTTGATATTCCCCAAGCCATTGCACCTTTAGAAATTTCACCAAGATGACAGACAGTCCCTTGAATTTTCATCAGTTTAATTCCCCACCCTCTCACACACAAGTGTCTTACCAACTCGTCTAGATAGCTGCTACTTTCTGCTTACCAGAACATAATATCCTCGGTGCAGTGGACCAACTCAGTGTCCTGTGGAAGGAAAAGGTGATCAAATTCCTGCAAACTAAATCGTGACATAGCTCTGAACTATTGGTGTGCCACTCAGGTAGAACAGCAAAGGTATATTACTGGCCTTGTCAGTTGCAAGAAAACTGCTGCTTTGCTGGTCTTTACTGCTAGGTATAGAGAAAAAAAGAATATTTATTGTATCAATAGCTGCATACCAGGTGCTAGGGGATGTGTTGGTTTGCTCTAGAAAAAAAGAAATAAAATCTGCAACGGCAACTGCAGTTGGAGTCACCACCTGACTGAGTTTACCATGATTCAGTGTCATTCTCCAAAATCCACCTGTCTTCTGCACAAGCTGAACAGGCAGGTTGAAAGGGAGTCACCATCTCTGTGAGTTTCAAGTCCTCCGTTGTGGCAGTAATCTTGGAAATGTCTCTAGAAGTGGAGTGTTACCTTTGTTTTACCGTTTTCATAAATAGAGGCAGTTATAATGGCCTCCATTTGACCTTCCCTAGTGTAATTGCTCTAACTCCAGCGGTCAGGGAACCACTGTGTGTGTATTTCAGTTATGCATTCTAGAACGAAGGTAATAATCAGAGAGTTCGTTGGAGACCCGTAAGGGCCATTGTGAGTTGGTCCTAAGTCAAACTTGATTACCTGACCTCTTCGCAACCCTGCACTAACTGGTGGGCCACAGTGGTGGTTTAAGTCTGTGGGAATTAGTGTTAGTTCTGAGCCAATTTCCATTAATATCCAGAATGTCTGATTATTTCCCCTCCACAATTTATAGTTACACTGAAAAACGGTCACATATCCCTTTGGGGAAGTCTAGGAAAAAGAGCAACAGTATAAAATTTTGGCAGTGAAACAGGGTCTTTTCTTAAGGGAACTGGGCCTCCCTTCCATTCAAAAGGTTCTTGTTGTATGAACTGACTTTAGTCTAAGAGTTGATGGAGGAGTTATGATTCTGTTTTGGTCAGATTTCAAATTAGATTTCTGTTCACTACGCCTACAACCATCCCCCTTGAAAATATTAAGTAACCTGGCCAAGGCCGAAGGTCCCTGTGAGTCCGTCTAGTCTGGTGCCTGCACTGGCCGCAGTGTCCATTATGGTAATCATGCCACCCCTTTGTTTTTGGAGATTAAGTGTTCTTCTCAGTCCCTGTAATCCCATCATCCCCAGTGTATTTCAGGAAGCCAGTTCTGTGGGAGTAGCTCTAACTGTGATTTCTGACCTACAGAGAAGAGCTATCACAAAGCTCTTCAAGGATGCCAGGAATCCTCTCACTAACTTATTTCTCATAACTTCATGAAAAGTGGGCAAACAGATCTTAGATGCAAAAAACACTTTCCAATCACCTTAAGCCTTCAGATGCCTTCCTCTATGGAATTTCATGAAAGTTACGGCCTTTTAACTTGTCTGGTATAGGTTGTTTTGGATCCATATTCCAACCAACCTACCAAAAAAAGTTAGGGCCATTTCTAGCTCCTCTGCTTAAAACAGTAAATCTAGAATCTCTCCTTAGGGGGCCTAGAGCAACATTTTATGCCTGATACAACTTTATATTCCTTCTATCTTGATCCTACACATGTAAGATCTATTCGTACATACTCTTCATATTTCTATCAAAACAAATTAACAAATTATGCAGCTATCTTGGTGGATATTGCACCTTATCCCAGGTGATGATTTGTAGCATGCTCTTTGGGGCCTTTCAGGACTTGAGTCTGGCTATCGATCTTGAAGGCCAGAAAAGGTAGGTCCCAAGGATGATAGCAGTGCCTTGCAAGGCAACTCTATTAGGGGAGGCCATTACAAACTCTTTAATAAAAGGAAGACTAACCCAGGCAGGGATGGAAGGATTGATTCCACTGGCAAAGAAGCCTCAGAAGATTTTAGGAGACTGGGTAATCAGAATCTGCCCATACATTCCATCCCAATTTTCAGGATTTCAGTCCTTCCCAATCAGTGTCATAACTTTAAGAAAAGAGACTCTTCATGGTTGGAGATACAGTTTGCATTATAGTTCAGCCACCTATAGGATTAGGCTTTGGGTTTGGTTTCCAGATATCTTGATCCCACCTTTGCAGGAGATAAGAGTTTTCCTCGGGATAGTCATACCAAGTTCCAAGTGTTCTATGTGGAACTGGAGTTGAAAATTTAAAGCGCTGTGAGCTCTTTATAACTTCTTGCTTCAAGTTCTCCAGCACGTTTAAAGCAATTGACCAGTCCCATTATACTCTGTATTTTTACTGTAAGAGGGCTACTCGGAACCTTCCCTTCTAAAGGCACTTGATCACAGGCATCCAAACATCATGAATTGAGTCACTGTGTTGCCTGTGTTGTCTCTGCATGTCCTAATAACCAGTGCCCACTTTATCATGGGATACAGTATCACTGTCTTTAAACTTAACCACATCAGAGAACCAATTCTGGAAAACTAGAGCCAATATAAAGAACTCATCTTTAAGATTTTGTTTCTCTGGAGCCACCCCATTTCCAGTGCCAAATTCTGTCAGGATATCATCAGAGAAACAGAACCACTAGGAGATGTAAATAGATAGGTGATAGATAGATAATTAGATAGGTAAATAAATGGATGGATAGATAGATATTTGTTACAGGGAATTGACCTCATACAATTGTGGGAGGTGGAGTTAGTTGAGCAATCTCTGTGAGGCTTATTCTTCACATTTGGTGGTGAAACCTTAAGTCCACAAGCCACGTAGAGTCAGGAAAGGAAGATGAAAGGAAGATGAAGAAGAATAAAAAGAAGCTGGAACCCATAAGCAGGAGCAGAAGTCATGAGGATAAGCTGCATGCCTGGTTCTTGTTGCCTGTGACTGGTAGTGTGGGTGTCCTGCAGAAGCCAGAGCACTTCATTACAAAGCTTGACACACCTTTGCCCCAGGAGTCAGAGAAGCAGAAGGAAAACCCAGGATAGCTGGAGCAGTTTCCGGCATAGCTGCTGGCTCAGGCCAACAGGGTGCTTCAGCACGTCAGAGAGATGTGTGAACTAACAAATGGTGCCTTCTCATCTACATCCTCCAAAGCTTGCAAAAGAATCTTTTTTGGGCCCATTGTAGCTGGAAATGTATAAGAAAGAGAATTCTGAGCAACGTTGCTTAGCCTAACCAACTTGACACATTATAAAGCCCCCATACACCCTGAAGAGAACTAAAATTTTCTGAAGAGATTTTTTGACAGTTGATAGGAAGTAAAGGCTATAAAGCAGTGCTAAGTGACTAAGAGGGTATGATAGTAAATAGCAAATATTCTTAATGGAGAAACTAACCAGAATGAGAGGTCCCGCAGAAATGGATCTACCTTGTTACGCTGTTTCCTTCTGATTTCCCTTATTGATACCTTACCCAAATGATGCTGTTTGTTTATTTCCCATGGATTGTGATAAAGATTTCTCTTTTTTCTCAAGGAAAGTAGGTGTAGGTGAGCTATGTGATTCCTGTGGTTATAAAGTCAGACTTTGACTTCTGCCTCTTTCACTCCTTTGAGATATTCCTACATTAACTACTTCTTCATTTGCAAAAGCAATAATAGGCTTATCTATATATCATAGAATTTCTGAATTTATTAAACATAATGGTTGCAAAGTGTTATATCAATATTTAAAAGTTGAATCAATCATTAAGTATAACTAAATAATAATAGAAAAGTAAATTAACAATAATTATAGCCAGATTATTATGTTCCTACAGTATTATTTATGGTTTTCATTATGGCAGATTATAACATTAAAATGTTTTTACACTACTAATATCTTTACCAATGACATTAGGATAAAAAATTTTGTTTAAAGAGATTAAATTGTTTAAATCATTTGCATTTTTGGTTAAGAGAATAACCATGATAGATACTGTCTCAGTTATGAACTTCCCACTTAGAAATTGCCAGGTTTATGTTGCATTTTCTTTTCCCTCACTCCCCTTAATTTTTTTCTCTCCACTCTAACTGAAATATTAAATAGCATTTACTGAATAATGTTTATGTGGCAAGCACCTAGCTTACTGAGTTAACCCTCCAAAATTTGAAAATGGGGAGTTCTACTGTGTACCTTTTGTTTTAGTATTACAGTGTTTTCAAACACTGTCTCCACCTTGTGGAAGGGTGGAGAGTAAGAAACAGAAAAATAGAGAGCTAGTTAACTGCAGTAAAATCAGGAAGAACATAGGGCATCAGGAAAGCACATAGTAGGGGCACCTAGCCAGCCTTGATGAGTCAGAAAAGGTTTCCAGAGGAAGTGAAGGATGCTTTAGAGTTGGGAGAAACTATGATGGGAGATAAGAGAAGGGTATTCCACAGAGAGAAAATAGTATATGCAAAGGTGAAAAATAAATTTTGCAAGAAGCTACAAATAATTAAGCTGACTTAGTACAGATCATGAGGGTATGAGTGGCAATGTGTGGCAATGGAAAGGTTAGCAGAGTTCTTCTAGAAGGAAGAACCAAGCTTGAATGATTACACTCTATCCCAAAAATAAGACATAGCCACTAAAACCCACTGAACATGACAGAACCTGATTACTTTAGGAAAATTACTCTTGATGCTTTATAGGATGAAATGGAAGAAGACTAGTGGCAGATGGACCAGCTCAGAGACGAAAGGTAACTGTGGCCTAAACTAAGGCATCGACAGTGATCTTAAAAAGCATTGGATGAGTCAAGAGACATCGGTCTGGTAGATTTTCCAAGTCTTAATATACTGATTAGATAAGAGGAAGAGAGAAAATCCAGAAGGGTTCTCAATACGCTTATTTGAACAACTTGGTTGAATGGTGCTGCCTGTCACTGAGTTAGGGGAAAGGGGAGCAGCACCCCCTGCTTAGGTGTCATTACACCCATTTCAGAAACAAAGCCGAAACAAGTTGGTTAAATCCCAAAGTCACAAATCTAGTTAAGTGGTAGAGTCTGTAGGATTGCACCCGTGACGCCTGAGTCCATGCTGGTAGTGGGTCTGTGACATGCTTCCCAGACCCCCTTTCAGGACTGGAGAAATTATGCTCCAGGCTGTTGGGAGTGCTGCCAGCTGCCAGTCCCCTCCAGGAAATGAACTACACCAACGAGCCTCAGAGTATGATCTCCATACCAGCAGTATCAGCATCACTTGGGAGACATGCAAGTTCTCGGGCCACTCCTAGACCTAATCAGAAACTCTGGCAGTGGGACCCAAGAATCTGATTTGTTAAGCTCTCCTGGGTTCTGATTCTGATGTATGCTAAAGTTTGAGAGCCACTGGCTTGTGTTAATGAAAATTGCAGTGACAAACTCCCGTTCTTTCTACCCCTTTATCCCAAAGTGGAAAAACTCTCAAGGGCTCTCCCAGTCTCAGTACTCCCCATGGGTCAGTCAAAGCCTTTCTTGAAACTGCATTGCGTTGTAGTCCAACTTCTGCCTCTGCCCAGTTATGTTTGCTTTCCTTTTGCTACAGATTTTTATCCTGCATGGTGATCTTCACTTCATATTTTGCCTTCTTAGGAACCTAACCGGCAATAGTCAATACCAGGAGTGATCAGAGATTGCAGACATAAGATGGGATGTTGGAGCTTGACCACTTGTCAGTCCCCTGACCATGAGGACCCAATTACTGATGGTAGATGGAGCTCCTGGGAAAAGGTAAGAGTGAAATTTTTTAAATGCTTACTGGTGGTAAATGGGGTTGGTATAAAGGGAGAAATAAATACACTAGTAGTGCAAAGGATCAGGTGTTTGAGAAATATTAACTGTTTTAATTATAAGGACAATAGAATGATTTGGTTATTGATGGGAGCAACTGATGCTTTGGAAACAGTGGTAAAAAACTGAGCATTATTAGTGGGTAGCTATGAACACCAAAAGTCCTCTTTGACTGCATATAAAGAGACTCTCATCTTTTGGAGCTGAATGACCAAAAAAATGCTGAGAACTAGGCCTCAAATTTAATTTTAAAAGTATCAGAGCTCTAGGGGAGGGTGTAGCTCAAGGGTAGAGTGCATGCTTAGCATCCACCAGGTCCTGGGTTCACTCTCCAGAAGTTCCTCTAAAAGTCAATAAATAAGTAAACCTAGCTACCTGCCCCCTCCCCCCAAAAAAGTAGCAGAGCTCCAAAGAAAGCTGAACTGAATTCTCAACCTAAGCAAGTCTTCTCTGTCAAAGTTAGGGCCTTGACTGGAAAAGAATGGGATCTTGAAATGTCAGATGCATTTGAAAAATGTAAAGCCTCAGTTTCCAGTGAACTCTTGGTGTCTGCGGAAGTTGCTCACTTTTCTCCATCAGAGGACAGCACACTCACACTGTTTGATGGTGATGCAGAAGCGCACATTTTAAGACAACACATGCTCCCTCTAGATCTGCCCTGGCCCCCAGAACAATAATTAAGGTGAAAATCACACATAAGCAAGCATTACCTGGCCAGGGAAGTACTGGGTCTAAGTGCTAAAGGAGGAAAAGTACTATCAGTGGAGATACAGGACCTGGTCACTATGTGCCCGAAGGAACTAGGAGAATGTGCTGGGAAACAGATGTCAAGGTGCTGGATCAAGAGAAGCAGAATATAAAGTTGAACAAGGAAGAATGTACTGAAGTGGGATCATTTCCTGGGATGTAGGATTTAACATCCTGGTAAGGACCCTTAGGAAAAATGCTAACATGCTTGGGGAAGAAATGGCCCATGTTAAAGTGAAATAGAAAGGTGAGAATTGCCACGGCAATTGGTAGAAGAAGGAAACAAGGGCTCAAAGAAGTGCGCCTACAGGGGTGGATATATTACACAAACCCACCCAGTGCCTGTGTTCTGAGATGCTCCATTTACCAGATCAGTAAGGATGCACCTGTGAGAGAGCCTTCAGCGTTGTGAGCAGCTCAATGGATATTCTCCTTCACAAGCCACGGCTGCAGATGTTGTAGAACGAGGCTCTCAGACAGCAATGCAAAGATAGGATCTTAAAACGGGAAAGTGGAGGGTTTCCTAGGCTGCATATTACTAGCTGATCTCACTCTGAGATCAGGGCTTTCAGAAGCCAGTATACACCACTATAGATGTTTCGGTTACTTAGAATATTAACATTCTTCTATGCCAGTTGGTGAATAGACTTTGTAGTGAGCACTCTGCAGCTCTCAGCTGCCAATGTCCATCTTCCCCACGACTAAATGCTTAATTGTTGACACAGCCTTAAACAGGAGCCCATGTTGTTTCCTGGGCCATACTGCTTGATTAGCATTTTAATATTTTGAAATGTCTTAGTCCATTAAGCCCATTCTGAAGATTTGAAGAAAATGCTTAAATATTCCTTTTATCACATGTATCATATGTTTGTGTATATTAACTCTTTTTAAAATTACATAACACCTTTTTTTGTATTATGGCATATTTACAATACTCAGTTGAAGCAAAGTACACCAGGATGGTAGAGAGCCAGTGTTGTGGGAAAAGTGGGGCAGAGGATGGAATGAAACAAATAGATGACATGTTCCCTGGTTGCAGTCTATGTTGAGAATATCAAATACATAAGCAATTTTTAATTATCCATCTTATTTACATTAATTCACAACTAAGAAACTAAGGTTTTGCCAAACCTTGCAGTTTTGTATTAGGGCATCCCTTTGAATCTAAAATATTTTTAGGCTTTCAGTAAAACTTGTATTTAAATCCCTTCATTTGCTGACCGATTATTGAAAATCATTGTGGGCAATAAAAACACTTTTTAAAATAATTCTCCCAAATCAAACAAACCCCAGCCAAATATTCCCTAAAGTGTGAAACAACAAAGGCAGTAGATGAAAATGAATCAGTGATGCTGTCTGGAATTTTAGCTTAATTTTTTTGCTGTTTCTCAAATATTAATAACTTGAGATCTGATCTTTTTAAACATGCAGAATGTGCTTAAGCCTTTAAAAAATAAAAAGCTAAACAAAGACTTAGCCCGCACACTGGGGAGCAAGCCCAATTTGGTAGAAGAGGGAACTAGACAATTGCAAGGTACTTTAAGATTGTTATTTTTAGGCCTTCCTGGGGTTACTGGGATGTCCTGCATGGGGTTACTGTAAGGAAACTGACCCTGCATGGATACTGGATACTAGACCGTGTGTGAGCTGCTTTATAACCCAGTCAGCCACGAGCAGAAATTACTAGTGACCGAATCAAGATGGTGGGTCTCTTAACACAGGTGTGAATAGACAGAGGCAAAATGTAAATCAGCTAAAAGCAGGAACTGTTTCATTGCCAAAATTATGACAGAATTTTCAAAAGCTGAGAAGCAAGCATTGAATTATTAATTAGAAAATGATTATATATATATTTTTTTTGCTTTTCAAAGTATGAAATAGAGAGCAAAACATCCTCAAAACTACGCTGCAAATTAAGCGGCTATCCTACTAATGTTAGAGCCGTGATTAAGAGGCATACAAATAAGATCTTTAAAATAAAAGCTATGGTTGTAGTTTACCTCAGCTTGACTGTCTTCCTGGTTTGAATCTGCTATGTGCCTTATTTCCTTTTTCTATACAATGAAGATTATAACAGTAACAACCTCATAAATTTTGAGGGAGCTTGTATATGCCAAATGCAAAAGTTATCAGCTGGTAGGCTGTAAGTGTTAAGACAATCCTAGCTGTTGTTACTATGTTAAATATTGTTACTTTGTCAAATGGGAAGCTACAGTGCTTTCAGCAGAATAGCTTAGCTCCCTCGTAGGCAAAGCAGGCATTTATGATCCTGGAACTTAACTAATTTTTATAACACTGACTCTTTGGGGAAATGTATTCTTTGTCCCAAGCGACCTATTTTTAACAGTTGGGGCATATGTGCACGTTTTAGTTGGAGACGGTCTGGATCAAGGCAGTGTGATAAGTGCCCAAGGAGAGCTGAATGTATCTAATAACTTCTATACCAGGCCTTATCCTTGGAAAGTGGTTCAGACAGCAAGATACCCACACATCTTACCTTTCTTGACTCAGTAAGGAGGACAAGAGGCAAAGTGCTCTGAGATCAGTCTGGCTAGGCAGGCTGGTGCTAGATCATATCTTTCTTTGCAGGTCATGTTAAGATTCTGTTTTCATCCCAGGAACATTAGAAAGCCACCAAAAAAGTGGTAAGCAGAGTATGACCTATGATTAGAGATGTTTATGAGGAGATCACCCTGGCTGCTGTGGAGAGGATGAGTTGGTGGGAGGCGAGGAGTTTGGGCACGTGTGAATACAGAAGACTGATAGGTTTTGCAGTGGTTGGGTGAAGATGGTTGTCTGAGCCAGTTGTGATTATAGTAGAGGTGGAAAACAGATGGAAATACATTTTCCTTCAGAGGATCAAATTCAAATCCAGGTTATTTACTAACACCTTTGACCCTGTTTCTACATTTGTGAGGTAGAGAAGTTGTAGTTACCACACACAGTAGCTGTGAAGATTAAAGGTGACTGGCACAGAGAAGCAACAAGGCCACACAGTGAGACAGTGATGGTGCCAAGGTTAAACTCAAGCTGTCTGACCCTGACAGCTTCTGTCAATTGTTGTGATTGTTAAATAAAAATTCCTTTGTGCATTTTAAAGCACCATGGTGACCGGGTAATAATGTGATCCACCGAACAAGTGATATGCCTGGGTGTCAGTCACACTTAAAACAGGATAGGTTTAAAGTTAGGTGTGCAATTATTCGACAGTGGTTTTAAAGAGAAGGAGCAAAGAGGCAGCAGCCTGTGTGGTAGGAATTTCCCTCTGCAGGATACTGTGGGTGTTCCCCCTTGCTGGTGGTTTTGACATGGGATGTGAAGAAGGGTGAAATTGGGTTTCAGAACCCTTATCTGAACACAGGAGATGTGACTGGCAGCTGCTCCCTCCTGACTAGGATCCACCCTTGTATAACAGCCCTCCACCCTCACTCATCCACTGAGAAGGAAACACAGTCCCAGAAATGCGCTACTTTGCAATATTCTTGTTACAGAGTTAGCCAAAAATAGCAGCTCTTTGCAGTTGAAAACGAAGCCCTAGTCAGGGCTGGGGCTGCTGTGGAGTGTGTTTGTCTGGTTTAGGCCATATGTTGAGAACCAAGTATACCTCTCTTGACTTTAACCATTAAACAAACAAACAAACAAATCAAATGGATTTGGGAGCCCAGAACCGACGTTAGATCCCAGAGAGATCACTGACGTCCCGTGTTTTGCTCTCCAAATCCACCTGGAGACACCTGAACTCCTGGGCTGTGAGAGCCTCCCCTACTGGAAGCGGGGATGGCAGGTTAGGGGAAGAACAGTTGGCGCCTTTTTCTGTCCTTTCCTTTTTGTTCACACAGTCTGTAAAGAGCTGTCCTTTTTTAAGCGCCAGGTGTTAAAAAGTGTTTAATTAGGTCAAAACTTGGAGGTAGGCTAGGAAGAACTGAAGTAAGCTGCAGTGAATCACGTAGCCCCAGAGTTATTCTGCAGTATTTATGCCCTCGTACATATACACACCCCAAACATATGTGTGGGATTAATATTTGATTAATAGCAACATTTGGGGAAGAGGGGTGGTGTAAGGGGCCCCACGATTCCATTTCCTGGGGACTGTTGAGTCATTTTTCCTTGCCTGAAGTTCACAACGCATAAGGCACTGGATGTTCGGGTGGCAGTAAAACCTGGAAGGCCCAATCAAAACAGCGAATTTTACATCTGTGGAAGAAAAGTTCCGCATACTGAGTCAGCTAGAGTATATCACCAACTGTACTGTGAAGGAGACTGTGGTGAAGTGCACTGGGTTACGTTTTCACAGAGCATGTGCCTGCTGAAGCTGTAACCTCTGCACCTCTGTCATTTCACCTGAATGCCCATTTCTTCATGAATCTGCCTCTACAGCTTATTGAATCATTGAGAAAATGTGCTCGGCTTCTCTTTTAAATACCTTCCATCCCCAGCAGCTTGCAATATTTCTACACTCTGAACTAAAGCAAAATGCAAATTCTAATGTGTTTCACAAAAGCGCAGGCTTGATGATGATAAAAGGATAGAAAAGAGTAGCCTCCTCCTATTGTTCGTATAGATACACAAAGAGCAATGAATAGAAACAATAAATCCCAACCAAATGCAACATTTCTTGGTGACCCAGAAGGAAGCTTACCGATAATGACTAAGGCAGATGTATCCATCAAATATAAAACTGAATTTGCCACTCTAAGGGTATTATAGTGAACTTCAGAACAGCCCTAAAAAATCTCCCCAGAACTGGCCTTGCTACTCAATAGAGGAAAGAAACAAAACATTCTATCAAACCAGGCAAGGAATTCTTTTTTTTTTTCTTTTTAATTAGTGTGACACTCACATCTTCAAACTTAAAATGTGTGTGACAAATGAAGGAAGCTAAGTGTTAGATATTGCTGTGACTGCTCAACCCAGGAAGACTAAAATTGAGTCAAGCTAATAACGTGGGGGCTTTTCAACATAATCTTTTGTGCTCCTGGCTCCTTCGGCTGTAGCATGTCTATAACTGCGTCTCCTGTTGGGCTCAATTGTACTTGTTGAATCCCTTTCCTCTTCCAACACAGCATGAATTCTGAATTGTTTGGTTTGTGTTCTGTTGTATAATCAGAATTTTAGAAAATAAAATGATAAGAGTATTTAGATTTTAAATAGCAGTCTCCTGAAAAATGATGCCTACAAAAAGTGATAAGTACCTGATTCTTTACTCCCTACCCCCAATTATATGTATTTACTCCTTCTGTGTCTTCCACACTTAGAAATGCCAACTGTACTGAGTCAAACATAGTGTGAACATTTATTGGAGGGAGACTTAACAAGCCTTTAAAAAAGTTAGTAAGTTTTATATTCCTGCATTTAGGGTAAAGAGGATGGAACTACATGATTATAAAGTATCAGGAAACTTAGATGGCATCCATCCCACAGCATTTTGCAGAGGAAAGAGAGGCTCAGTTAGGTCAAAGGCAACCTTCTATTAGCCAAAGAGGCAGGACTTGGAGGCCAGACAGTGGTGGATTCAATTCATGACTCCACAATTTATGAGCAGGTTATTAAGAGCAGAGAAGCCTTGGTGTCTTCACCTGGAAAGGGTGTAAGAATGCCTCCTTCACAGACCTCTTTTAAGGATGAAATTAAGTAATGACCCCAAGTGTCTAGCACATGACAAGGTACATATAAGCACTCAATATATGTTCTTTGCCCCTCTTCCCTTGCCTTGGTCACACCCTGGCCAGTGGCTGAATGGCAGTGATAAATAATACAGGTCTCTGACTCCCACTTTTACAGCGTCCCAGCTTCAATTAGCTGGCTGAGCTCTGGTTGATCTACTCAGAGGCACCCATGTCTCAGAAGCCCACACAGCCAAGGCCACTTGTCTCAAATCCATCGAGAGATAACAAGGTGTGTGTATGGGGCGGGGGGGAGTGCAGGGAAGGGCACATCTCTACCTCATCTGAAAGTGCAGAGTTGCTCTTTCTCCATTCCCCTTACAGATTTCATTTTAATTAGCTCCAACCAACTTCAAAAGGAGGCAGATGTTCCAAGCATAGAAAGGTGGCTACTGAGCAAGGCCAGTGATATCCTTGCACACCAGCTTTGGGTAAATACACTGAATTTATGCCCTAAGAAACAGGGGTCAAATGTTCATGCTCACACGGTCATTATGTCAGAACACTCGCAGGTGGAGGGGGCTCACATTTATTGAGCACCTAGTGGGAAGGACCCCGTTTTGAACCCGACTGTGAAATAGGTGTCATTACCCGCATTTACAGACATGGGCTAAGAGGAGTCAAGGAAGTAACCCAGGGAAATGGAGTAGTAAGTGTCAACCCCAGGATTTATAGCTGGGCATGTCTGACTTCAAAGCTCAAACTGGTTTCACTGCACTCACAGCCTCCCAGAACTGCTCTCTTCAGCGCATAGTGCCTAAAGCTGCTCAGATGAAGCTGTAAGTATGAGTGGTTGGGATTGTAGTAATCTGATCACAAATCAGGGAGACTGGCCACTGGGTTTAAAGATGTGCTGTTCAGACTGTGTTCCATAACCCACCACGCAGCTACAGTACCAACCAGAAGACGCCTCCTTAGGGAAGGACAAACTAGCAGGCTGATGAGAGAGGCTATGGTAGGAAGGATTTAGTAATTATATTTTTATATTTTACAGGAAAAGATGTTAAAGTTTTTTTTTCAACCCACTGGTCAGGACCTAGAATATATTCCCTATGGAAAGATTTAACATTAGTTTCCCCTTAATTCTTTATCATGTGAAACTAAACATGTAACTTTAAAAAGTAAGAAACTCAGGGCAGGAAAAAAATGTAAGTATTTGAAGAAAAAGAGTACAACTTAAACTACTAGGTAGGTTAGAAGAGCCAAACAATAGAATCAATCAAAAAATTTTAAACAAATTGTTATTTATTTTAAAAAATAATTTAAGTACAATAATTGATATATGATTTGGTGTAGTTCAGGTGAACGACGATTGTTGTGCTTCACTGTGAATTATGTGGATTCTGTCCTGATGTCATAGAAGCTGTATTACAGTTTGGCTGTTGCAGCAAGACCCAAAATAATCTCATACAACCATCAAGCATAACAGTCCAAGGCTCATACAGTGGTCTGTTACATTAAGAAGCCAGGACTACTTATCTTTTGCCCTGCAGTCCTCAACATCTGTCTTCAGCGTCAGGGTTCAAGATGGTTATGCTAGCTCCTACCTTCACATCTGCATTCCAAAACGAAGGAGAAAAGGGGAAGACTCCTTCCCTTTAGGGATATTTTCCTGGAAGTTTTACATAGCATGTAGCCAAGGCTAGGGAATGTCCTTAGCTAAAATTCTATTACTAGGATGGAAAGGAAGACCAAGTCATGGGGACAACTACTGCAGAAGCTCGATCTGCGATCCATGATGTGGATCTTAATGGGGCAATTTGAAAATGACTCTGTCAGAGGCTATTTCAAGTTGTAAAAATTTCACAAATGTTATAGGACATGCTCATTTACTGCTAGGCAGGACATACCCCAGATGTGCACACTGAAAAGAGAAATGTGACAAGGCGAGGCAGACCTAGAGCAAAGAAATGACCCTGGTGAGTCCTTACAAATAAGCTGTGCTTTTTTTCTCTGGCATCTGTTAAAACCAATAAGTTGAAAAGATGAACAAAGATTTTTCAATAAATAAGATTATCACTATTTTAAAAATTTGTTACGTGATGCTTTTTAAGAAGGAAATAAGTACTTATCACAGATTTTTATTTTGATATGATAATATATAAGTAAATGCAATAATAAATTTGCATCAGTAGTTATTGAAGGTTTACATAGTGTCTTATTATACTTTATAAATGTCTGTTATGAGTGTAAATAGTAAACTTACAAACGTTCCATGTTTTTAAACAATCCAAAGCAACAAGTGTTATATATATTTTTAATTGATTTACCTGACATATTTATATTAAAAGATAACACTGTTATCAGCACAGGCCATTTAACTTAAGCCTCGTAGTAACTGTATGAGTTGTGTATCATCTCCATTTCATCCGTAAAAATAGGGTTCAGAAAGGGTGAAGTCACTTAACAAGATCACACAGTTCTTAGGTAGAAGAGTTGGAGATCATATTACATCTGCCTCCAAAGATTATACTGTCCCCTGTAAGAAAGCCCCAAATCTAAACATGTTCACTACTGGCTATCCTGGAATATTTTAAGGCCTTTAAAAATCCTCCCATCATGGATATAACCAGTGAAAGAAAACTAAAATGAGATGTGGCTGCAAGTATGGGGCTGTCTCCTCCTCCTCCTTTCCCTCTCCTGACCCATTTTAATCACTTAGGATAAACACCTCTCCTCCCCCCACCTTTTAACATATTGTGGTGACAAATTAATTTAATCAGAAAGCTCTGGCAAAGTGTGAAATTTGTTGCAAGAATTTTTTCCCTTTTCTTGTACACATTATTAATCTAGGGCAAAAGAATCTTAGTTCAAGTCATGAACTGAACTGATATCGGAAAAAGAATTTATTGAATTTAGAACTCTGTCAATTGATATTCCATTGAATGTAATTCCTCTTTTATTTTCAACTTCAAATCAATAAAGTCTTTGGATTCTGAGGCTGTTCCATAATGTATTTTTGGATGGCAGAGTAGAGGGTGAGAAAATATTTCATTTAAGTGTTCCCAGAATAGCTGCAGAACGAATAATCTTTAATTCCTGCTCCTAAATTCTGTAAGAACCAATTGATTCTGAAATGACAAATGGTCAAGTTAACTATAAATTTTGTTTCTGTGTTAAGATTGTATTGTTTAAAGCTAGCCTATCAGAACTATTGGCATAATTAATTAATTTGCAACAACTGCCTTTATATAAAATTAATCATTTTTATTTAGGACTTGAAATAACTATCAGGCCTTGTTGTTTATGTTACAAAACCATTGGCTGTTGCTGCCCTTTACTGGTTTGCAATGGTACCACGAATCATAACTCGTGGTTAGTTGTCAACAGTGTGAAGATCTCCACGTGCCACGCATTATTCAAAATAACACATTATTTGTGAAGAGCAGCCAGGGAGCCATCTGAAATAACTTCTTGACCCCAGGGCTCACAGACGTAGTGCACTACTTACTATGTATTGTCATTTCTCCACTTGAAAGTAGGCTCATCAGAATTTCCCATTTGTTCTTTCAGTATTAACTTACATACCCAAGTGGTCATCTGTGCCCTCACTGTGGTCAGCAAGTAGAGATTTTCACATCACTCTAATACATGACATATAATTAAGAGATGAGAGTGAGGCGAACATTATAAATCATGATAAATATGTAACGGGCACCACGTCAAATGCATACTATAATACCGTCGAAAATATTTTCCACTCTTTCAAAACAATTTTTAAGAGCATTATCAGCAGGTAGTGGGGTTTTAATTTGTGATCTTTATGATAATGCTGCTTTGCAGTAGCTCTGCAGCTACGGATATTACTTTCTGGTTATTCAGACATTGTTCCTTCCTGGCTGCACACATGAACGATCCTTAGTGTTTCCCACAGCACCGAGTTTAACAAGTTTGGTAAAACTGAATTATGGGACAATCAAGCCTTCCAGTGTGACCCTGGTTGTGATGCTGTGGCTTCTAGGCTCTGTGGTGCTCAGGCTCAGCAGCTTGCTGGACCAGGCAGCATGTTCCAGTCTCTTGTTTCTCAGCATGTTCATAAAGATATGCAGCAAACCTGGGAATCCCATCCGAGTTTCCCTGGTTTGAATTCAGTGTGTTAACATGGAACAAATGACAGGGGTGTAATTGGTAGAGTTTGTAAACATGTGGTTATGTGACGTCCTAAGTGAGAAAACGAGGTTCTTTTTTACTAAAACAAATATCATTTCATGTGTATCCCATGCCTTTCCCAGCGGTACTCAAGATAATCCATCAAAGTCTTGAATTTAAAGTGTCTTTTCCATAAACATTTTTTTCTCTCTATTCGTATCTTTGGTGAGGATGTTGTAAAAAATGTTATTTTATCACATTGTATTCTTTTTTGAGGACCCTCAGGCAAAATGCTTGCCTATCATATTACAAAGAACAGTTATACTTTTCCTATATAACTAGTTTTTTTAAAATCTAATAGATACTATCAATTAAACTATAAGATCTTTTCTTTTTTATTGTCCATTAGTAAGCTTTGGGGAAAATGTGTGGTACCTAGACATTATGATGTGCATGTTCAGCCTTATTTTCCCTGCACTTTGTTTCTGCTCCCTTTTCGTGGTCATTTTTATGTATTCCTGTAAGTGGCCCAAAATCCTTCCTGAAATATGATGGCAGCAAAACTTAAAAAAAGAGGCAAAGGAGTTAAAAAAAAAAACAAAACCTTTCCAGAAAACTACAGAAATCAAATCTCCATACAAAAATCAATGATATTAATTAAAAAAAAATGATGACAATACTGACTGACATCATATGAAAAGGACTGTTCTCCATGTCCCCAGACTATATAATGTTTACCCCCAAAGGTTCAAAATTGCTTTATAGAGGGCTGTATGATACATAAAAGGTACAAATATGGTTAAGCTTCAAAGAGTTACATAAACATGAATTAATGTGATATGCTGTAAATTTCTGTCAGACTTTGAAAAAAAAAGTATCTTAAATCTCTAGCCATGCTGGTCTCTTCCAACATGCCAGGGAGGAGAAGAGCCTTTATACTAGCTGATTCCTCTTCCTGGAGCATTCTTCCCCCAAATATCTGTGGGACCAGCTCTCTTTCCTCCTTAAGTCTCTGCTCAGTGTCACCCTCTCTATGAGGTCCGAACTGACCACTGCATTTTGCACTGCAACTTGCCCTCAACACGCCACTCTCCATCCCTCAATACCCTGTTCTACTATTTCTTGCTTCCATATATTACTGTCTTTCAAACACAGTAGATAATTTACTTATTAATTATGTTTATATTTGTATATATGTGTATATATAATTGTTGTTTATATCCTTTGTCCTCCAACTAGAATGTTAAGTTCGTGAGTTCAGTCTTTGTTTTGTTGGCCACTGAATCCCAAGCTCTAGAACTATGCCCATATTACACACTCAATAAATATTTGGTTGAACAAAGGGAAAGTATGTGCATTTTGAACATATAAAGAAAAATGAAAATTTAAGGGTTTTATAGGACATTTCATTCTCATCTAATTTAAAAGGATTGTTTAGCTTAAAATTATTTTTATAAATAAATTCTGTCAGAAATCTCACCATTTCCTCACATATCAACTTTTTTTTTTCTTTCAACAACGACCATTTTAGTATAAATGATTGTTTACCTGGCTTCATTCATACAGTAGCTTCCCGTTTGCTCTCACTGCCTGTACTATCTCTGTACTTGGATTCAATATGAACAAAATTTCCAGGTAAATTAACTTTAAAAATATCACATTATTCATGAATTTCCCCTGCTCAGAGCTCCAATTGCTCCTTATTATCCTTTGGGTAAACTTCAAATTCTTCTCTGGGGAGTTCAAGGAGCATTAACCTTATATTCCATTGATCTAACTTTCCAAACTCACAGCTTCCTCCCTGAGACCGTAACTCTAATGACTCTGTTTCCCCACCATCTCCCGAAAACGGGTTGGCCTTCAGGCTCCGCTGCCTCTGCCCTTCCTCAGTCTCCTGACGAAATTCCCTCTGTCGTTTATCCATCCAGACCCCTTTGCTCCTTCCGCCTCCCTCAGTAAAACTCTCCTGATCTTTGAAGACCAATTGTATTCATTCTTTCAGTCAGTCTTAAAAATTCATATTTCAGTTTTTAACCTTATACTGTGTGATACTGTTATAAAACCCTTCAGTAAAAATTGTATCTTAAACATAGAAATTATAGCTTATATTTTTACATTTTCCAGTGTGTTTGGCACAGTGTTAGAAGCATGATAAATGGTCCAGAAATGCTTGTCTATTAAATAAATAAATATAGGAATTTATGCTGACATATTAACAATGGAAGGCTCAATACTATAATGTGGGAAGTAAATAACTAATATTTGCAGAGTGGTTTTTTTAACTAAATATCACATTTATTCTTCACAGTAATCCTATAAGATACTCAGCATTATTCCCATTATTCCCATTATTCCCATTTTTAGAGCTGAGGAAAGAGAGCTGAGGAAAGATTAAGCCAGTTCCCTAAGGTCATGCAACTGTTAAGCAATTTATTAAAGGACTTGAATTCTGATCTTTGAGGATTTGCCAATATATCATACTACATTTCATAGTGACTTTAACTTGAATACACAGAAAATACCTTCATCTATATCGATATCTATCTTTCTGTACACACACACGCTTGTATATAGTTTGACTGCTAAGTTTTTAATCTAAAATGTTTTGGAAGTTTTGACCTTTGTGGAAGTCTGATTGTGATAAGTCACCAGGGCATTTTGCACAGATATGTTAGCTATTGCTGCTAAAGAAAGCCCAATAATTACTGACTGATTTTGAAAAAAATTGAACCAGGATATGATAATCAAAACTTTTAATACCTCATGACTGAATCTTATGGTAGGTTTCAGAGGAATGGTGTTTACAAGTTGAGTAATTCACTTCTAGGAGAGATTTATGTCAGCTTATAGCTAATACATATGTTCCAGAAATTGGGTCTTAGTGACCATGGTTGCAAATTAACTGTATTATGTGGCAAATGCTTACTTTCTTCTTTTCTTAAAAATATGACTTCAAAGTCCTTGGCCTTCATTCTATCTAATCTTCCAGAGAATCAAACATATATCCCACTTAATTCTATTATATAAGAAATTTATGTACTACTTTTAGAAATCAGAGATCCTGTTCTGTTATCCAAGAATATGAAGAATATATTTATTTCTGTCTCAAGCTTTCATTTCAATTAATCTCAACCTCAAAGCAGACTCAAAATGCAAAAGCTGGAAGGGACCATTGGCTAGTTATTCTTAAAATTTATTATGCTTAAATAAGGATCATCTGTGGAAGTGCTGATTCAGGAACCTGGTTTTTAGCAAGCCCCCAAAGCCATTTTAAGGTAGGATGCCCATGAATCCCACCTTAAGAATTTAGACTCATTTAACTCAACTTCCTCATTTTACAGATTTGGTAGTTAAGGCCCAGAGAAGTGAAATGGCTTATGCAAACTCACACAGCAAGAAAGTGACTTAACAAGGTGTTAGTCTCCTGGTTCCTAGTCCAGTGCTACTTGCACTATATCTCATTAGATTTTCTGAAAAAACTTATTTGAAGGATCTAAACATATAATGGTTTTAAGCTAAACCTACATTTAGGGCAGTCTCAGATTTTCAGTTGCTGAAAGTCTGGAGTTCTGTTTTTCAATGCTTAAATGAGCTATGAGCATTCAGCTCTCATTGTCCAACAATCAGCTCCTAATATGAGGATAATTGCAACATCTTACCAGTAATATATATACCATGATATACAGTAAATGACAGTCTAGTTCTCTCTTTTTTGCCAACTCAGCCTTCAGACAAGTGGGGGCAGATACAGTTTCAGGGAAATAGCTGAGGAGAGAGGTAGTTTCCTAAGTCTCATTTTACATAGATAATCAAGAAAATTAAGGTTTATAAATGCAAAAGGCAATTGGAAATTTGTGGGGAGGGCAGGTAAAAACAAAACCAAATTATTCATTTTTCCTTATCTCTTAACTTTTTGGTCAAAAACAGCTAAAAAGCTTGATTAACGCCCATCTTCACCAAAAAAGAAAAAAAAATCTGAATTCTGCTTTGATTTAGAGAAGTGCTGGTTACTGTAAATATCAAGTTGTTACTGTTTTCTCCCATTATGCATAATGATTTCTAAATTTCTTGAATTTCTGCATCTTTTTCTATTTTGTTTTATTTTGTTCCCCCCCTCCTTTTTGACAAATAGTTATTCTCCAACAGAAGTTTGAAACACATTTATTTAGGATAGCAGAAATGCAAACCATGGTGGAATGGTTGGGGACTTTCATCTAAGGCTTAATTGGTGTCTATAATTACTAATACTCAACTCTTCATTATACATGTGTGGCTTATCCCTGGTTAAACGTTTGAACTTTCAGTTTCTCGGTCACCAGTCTGCTCTGCAGCCACTTTCTCCTGCTGTCTGTGCTTACTCGGGGAAATCCAACTAATTTTAATACCAATCTAAGTGTAAAACTTCATTGCGAAGGTCTGTCTCTTGCCAAAGTAAGACATATAATGTATTCAAAAGCAAATAAAGAAGTTTTAAAATTGTTTGCTATTTTAGATTACTCTTCTCTTAACTCAGATTACTTAGAACTGAATGGGTAGTGTCTGATCCTGTGAGGTTGAGACACAAAGCTGCCATTTTTGTAGGTCAATTATGGTAAATTTTTAGCATATTCGTAAGTCTCAACCTCAATAACATAAGATACTTCCTTTCTCTTGATTTTTCTCTTCCATTGCTCTCAATTGTTACAGATTTTCCATGTCGAAAGCTCAGAAGCATTCACCACAAAGGCCATCCATGAGCTGCAGTCATACCAAACTACTTGGAAGTGCGGGAGTATGCCCTATCGCGTTAGGCCTCCTGACTCTGTTCCTCCTGCTTCCTAGTCAGAAGGCCCTTTGCCCCTTTGCTGGATGAATATATACTCATCTTTTGAGATGTAGGTCATATGCCACATCATCAGCTTTTCCCAGCATTCACTGAGGAGAATCAGACATTGTTTCCTTTGGGGTTCACCTGCTCTCTGTGGGTTTTGATCTCAGCTCCTGCAGCAGCGTTACTTTGGTTGTTTACAAGTCTGTCTTCTCTAACACACTGTAAACTCTGTGAGGGACTGCCTTATTCATCGTGTTATTGCTAATGTCCCTAGGACACAGCAGGTGTTAAATTCATGTTTGAGAATGAGGAAAGGGGAACAAGAAATAATTTCTATGACATCAAAGGAATCTTGCAGTTGTGTTATTTTCCATGAGAGCTCCAAGTTTGGAGAACTGACAAACAAGTTCCTTCCTGGCTTATTGAAATAAGAGAATTCATAATGCTTCTGATTTCATTCTTCTCCATTACAAATTGAAGTAGGATTTAAGACAATTAGGCATTTTCTGCAGGAGAGGGAGCCTTCTTGCCAACGGCGGTGGCAGCCCACTGGGAAGTAAAGGCCACTTGGCACAAATCCGTCTTATTTACTAGAAGCCAACCCAGCTTATCTCTACTGCCTCCATTCAGCATAGAAGCTAAAGGATGGAAGCCATAGAGCTGATAAAAACAGCAGTCAGGGCAATCATTTCAGAACAGTAAACCTGAAATTAAACTCAGAAGCAGGAAGACAAGAAAAGCAAGGAGAAACGTTTAGGTAGAATATAGCTCAAGCCAGTGGCACCCTGTGACCTTAGATTTCTCTTCTGTTTCTGCTGTTTTTCTATTCATGGACTGCCTTTCATCATGGATATTCTTATTGCATTTGTTCACCGAATTTTAGCTCAACCCTTATCGTATCCTGCCGCACATTTATATGATGGTACAAGAACCTCTTGCAGAGGCTGTTAAACCACCGAGGCTGCATTTTATTGTAGTTTGGGGACATGGTCTAGATCTTGGAAGAGATTTTGGAAGCCCTGTATCATCTTCTTGATTGTGTGCATCTTTGCCCCATTTGGGGCACACAAGGAATCTCCAGACTTGACCTTTGCTATTGCATTTTTCTTACACAATCTCTAGTATAATATGAAAGATGCACATTACAGTTGGTATAACTCTTGTTTTCCCAGCATGACAGTGCATACTCTGACTGGGGATTTTGTATTACCTCTAGCATCCAGTATAGTTCCTGGCAGGTGGTGTGGGTTCCATTAATATTTACTGAATTGAAGAGAAGAACCATCAGGAAAGAACTGATGGAGAGATCTCTAATTTAGGCAAGCAGTGTTCATCTTCCTTCATATATTTTCCTTCTCTGTTTGAAAGGTGGCTGATTTTGTTTTTGGAGAGTAATTGAAAACATAAAAAATTACATTTGAGGAAATTGACACAGCTGTTAACTTTCGAGACTGAACTTTTCCAGCCAACACACTAGATTACATATGAGATCTCGTTTTCTCATGGACTAAGTTAATGATCTTAGACAAACTAAGGACAAGAAAACACAAGTTCTTAGAAGCTTGCTAAGTTTTTCAGACCACAGCATTATCCAAACCCACTGCTGGGATGACTCTTTCTGTTGCTTCAGAAAAAAAGATAAACTGTTAAACAAATAACCCAAAACAGGTATAAAAAGGCTCAGGATGCCACGACTGACAGACTTTACTGGTTGGATAAAAACATCTAGGGTCACAATGCTCCAAAAGCATAAAAATTAAGAAGTGATTTTTATTGACTTCTTATGGGTGAGAGAGATTAAGCAAAATAAAGAAAACTATTCATGGGTCATAAAGTTGGAATAGAAAAAGACATGAAATCTGTATTTGACTAAAAAAAGTTAATCTTTTAGGTTCACATGCTTTCACTTGAAGAAAATACCAAAACTCACATTTTGTTAATTTTTATGTTGTCTTAACCAAAGCAGCTAATTTTATTATTTTCAAACTATTTCACACAGTAAAATATATTAGAAACCACATGAGTGCTAAAGGTCACATCCTCTGCACAGTCACTATCAGTGGCTTATACAATCTGCTATTCTTCATGTTCTAGAATCAGTAACATAGTCAATATGTGTATTTTCTTATATTAAACAATATGCCCTTTGGTCTGCTATCAGTCCTTGGAAGAACTAAAAGAGATTGTTGATATACCTATGTTGGACATGCTTGATACTTGGATAATTTGGGCTTGTAAACTTTAAGTTTCAAGGTAAGTGTACTTGGTGGACCTACAACAGCAGGAAAATGCCAGTATAGTCAGTGACAGAGTCCAGGCCAGATGTCAAGAACTTGCAAGAGGTTTAAATGTCAAAATATTTAAGCATTAAAAAATCCTGTTAAGTAAGGAATGTCAAAACCTGTCAAAACTACACTGCTAATGGCTCTGTAATAAAGTATGTCTCTGAGCACAGAGTGGAGACAAGAAAGAGCTAAAGGTTTTACAACTACTGGGAACCATGTTTCTACTGGGGCACAAGTAGCAGTTATAAAAAATATCTATCACATTGTATACAGTTGGTCCAATAGGACTTGTCCCTGATTTGAATATTTCACACATCTAAGTCTTAGTTTAATACAGTGAAAATTAGCTCCTGTTACCAAGGAGGTTATAACTGAATCCTGGGAATGGGTAAAAATTATTTGCATCTGCAAATACCTATTTATGTCAAGTACCTTAATCATATTTGTAAGAAGACACATATCTTTTTGGACCAGATATTATGCAAATATGCTACCATTACCAGTTTGGCATATTGACGTCACACGTATTTAAACAACCCTGCCAAATCTCTAAAAAGAAGATTTTTAGAGAAGCTAATAACCTAGAAAAATGAACAATAGAGACCTAAGAGAATTACAAATAGATGAAAATCTAAGTTAAAGAAGAATGAGGAATGTGTGGAAACCAGACAGAGATCTGAAGCCAGAACTGAAAGATCAAACAATTCTTCTCTAAAAGGAGAGAGAAATAGAGTTGAAAGTTTAGATAAAAACAGAAAAATCATTCTTTCCAAAGAAAGTTAAATATATATATGTAGAGAAAGCAAAGGATGATAAAAAAAAAGTAAGTATGCCCTAAATTATTTTCCCTGATGCCAAGAAAATATCTAAAGCAGATTTTTGATTGCTGTGTATTATGTAAACAAATGTGCAAGGTATGTTTAGGAAAGCTGGTTTAATATATAAATTCATGGGTTCTCAGTCTGAGGAAGTACATCAGATCCATCCAAAGTGCTTTTTTAGAGAAAAAGTCCTTCCCACCTATCCCCACTAGAAGAGGGATCATGACCTGGATGAGAAGTTTTAAAATTGAAAGTCTCCTTGGGGATTCAAATTTCCTTCTCAGAGTTTAGATCCACTTGTTTGGTTGGTGATTTACTGAGTCTGTGGAAAGATGGGAATAGATGTATGAGGGAAAATTTGCCTCTGGAAGACTCCCACTCTTGGAGTGGGAGAAGCTGCTTAACTGGAGAGGGTCTCTATTCACATATTGGACTCATTTGGGAACGGTGTCTCATCCTAGTGAAAGGGACTCTGGGAGAGAGGGAAGGTGTGGCACAGGGAGAGAGGGCAGGAGGGTAGTTCTGATAGTACAAAGATCTTGGTATATCTATCCCAGAAAGGAATACCCTAATCTCTGCACAGAGATTTATTTTCCTTTGCTTTTTAATGGAGAAAGACCTAAAAAAATCAGACAAAGCTGAGCGTGAGAAGTCAGAAGGAGTTTTCCTGGCTTGAGAGATGAGAGCAGGAGGAAGAGGTAAGGATGAGCGCTATTTCTATCTCAGCATTCAGGCCAGGATGCCAGTGAGAAGCGAGAGGGCTGCTGTGGGTGTTGCTTCCCCGATCCTTCTGGCTCCCCAGAGGGCGCCAGGCTCTGGGAGCCTGTGAAAGGAGGGTTAGATGGTGAGCGGCACCTCCCTGCAATGGGTATATTTTGACCCTGGAGGAGGATGGGCAAAGACTGGGTGAAGAGCAAGGAATGGCCACTGTCTAAGAATGTCTTTGAGGAGTTTACTCCTCAGGTGACTCCTTTTTGCAGTGACAGTGGTTGAGAATAGAGGTGGGGAGAAGGAAAGAGAAGAAATCACAGATTCCTGCGCTGGAGGGAGTCAAGGGAGAGAGGATTTATCCTGGCTTCTCAGGTGTTGGAGGGTCTGGAGTGGGAGTGCCTGGAATCCCTGCCTCCTTCCCAGCTGCTTAGGGCCAAGGAGGATCTGATTATAGGCTCAATTCAACAGTCTTCTCCCCTGTGTCCCCTTCTGTCACCACATCACCAGTCATGGCGGAAAAATTAAAAAAAAAGACTCCTCTGCTCTTAGCTCTGTGCCTCCACTGTGGGACATGCAGTGAGTGACCAAGTGTTCACAGTTGCCCATTTCTTACCCACCGCTTTGTCTTTACCAGACTTAAGTTCTGCTTCTCTCCTCCTGGAGGGACCCTTAATGTGTACCCCAATCTGAGCAAACACTAAAATGCAGAACACGTTTCCTTGTCAGCTTATCCCCCAGATCAGTGGGCCACAGAGACACATTTCTTATCAAACCAGCAGTTCAAGCCATGGGTTTACTCCCTCTCATCTGCCCAACTTTCCCTCACCGTTTATGCCCTTGAACACGCAAAAAGGTCTTTCTGCTTGATTTTGAGATGCTTGCAAATTTGTGAGATTTCTCTATTGCAATAGTCTTTCTTTTTAATTAAAGTCTCTCCCTGTCTAAGTATCTAAGTCTGAATTTTTCTTTTCCCTTGACGTTGGTGTGTAGCTAAGAGTGATCTCCGGTAAGTCTGAGCCCCCACTGGTGGGGCGGGGGCAATTGTCTTTCTCTTCAGTAAGTCGAGGGGGCCTGAAAAGCACAGCTCGCTCTCTCTCTCCAACTTCAACTTTTGAAAGGAGAATGAATTTCTAAATTAGGAGTTTCGAGGCTTGCGCTGTAGGGGCCGCTGGCTAGGCAAGGGAACTGTTGGTTGAAAAACACTGTTGCGATCTGCTAGGAGCGAGGGGTGTGCTTAAGAACGGTTTTCGAGAAGAGAGCCAAGAGTGAGGGATGGGACGGGCGAGGGCATGAGTGAAAGGTACGCGACGAATTACTAGAAAACCGCGCTTGGTGGGCGAGCTGAGGGTGGGGGAGGTGAGTGGTGGTCGCAGAGTCTCGGCACCCCGAGGTCGCAGAGTGGCAGCAGCAGCGGTTGGAGCAGCAGCAGTAAGCAGGACGGAGTTAGGACCGCTCGGAGCGTCCAGGTCTCGAGGTAGTATAAGGTTTGCAATCCTTTCACTTGCTGGCAGTTGCAGAAGATCTGCTTTTAAGTGAAACGTACATGCCACCCTTCCGAGGGCTGCAGCTTTCCCCAGCTTGCTTCTTTCTTTCTTCGGCCCTCGCGCTCACTCTTTAATTCGTACGCGCCACTAAGTTTGCAGAGAGCCCGCTGCCGGCTCGGAGTCGGGTCCGGCCAGGCGCCGCGGGCGGGGGCGGGGAGCCTGGGAACCGCAATCCAGAAGCATCGTGGGCCATGTATATTTCATCAACTGGACTTTGGGTGCGTCGCGTCTCGCAGCCATCAGCGCTATGTGCAGTGACATTTCTGACTTGAGTGGAGGAATGCGCGAAGAAAGCCCGGGCGAAATTGGTACTGGAGGATCTTCTTGGCGCCAATGCTAATTGTCCTGATTTATGTCCCTTCTGACTAAGCTCAACGTCTTCATCCGAAATAAAATGAAAGCTGTGCCAAGCGGGGTAGAACCTCCAGGCTGCTGGTTCTGATCCCCGGGAATCAGGAAATCGTCCTGCAGCTTAAAAATTGGAAAAAATAAAGGGGGGGGGATTGAGAAAAAATAGAAATAGGGGGAAAAAACACCTCAGTAAAAGTTTAAGGCGAGAAGTGGCAGAGGCAGTGGCGCGAGGAGGCGCGGAGGAGAGTCGGCAAGCGGTGGACTGGGCTGGCAAGACCTCCCGAAGGCTGAGATTTCGTTATTAATATCACTATATTTTTGGAGGGAGAGGCACCTTTCTCATCCTCTCTTCCTCTCCGCCCACCTCTGTTCCCTCCCCCTCATCTACCTGTCAAAGTCACTGATCTTTTGCATTTCGGAAGAGGACGTCAACGGGAAGGAATTCCCCCTCTCGGCCAGGGCTCCGAGAGGGGGCGACGCGCAGGAGGCTCCCCCCGAGGGCCAAAGGCGAAGGTAATTAAGCGGCAGGGAGTGGCGGGCGGCGCGGGGCTCTGGGTCCGCGGGGTCCTCTCCCGCCGCGGCCCGGGCGCAGCCCGGACTTCGGGGTGCGACGGCGGGGCGGCGGCGCCCGGGTCCACACCCCCAGCTCTCTCGCTCCACCCCGCGCCCCGAGGAAGCTCGGCGGGAACAGCCTCCGCGCGCCCAGCGCCGCCCAGGGCTCCGCCGCTGCGGCCGCCGCCCGAGGCGCACCAGGCTGGGCTGGGCTCCCGCCCGGCTCCCGGCGAACGAGCCCCACGGTGAGTGCCGCCGGCTTCCCCCTCCCTTCGACCCGAGCGTCCCGCCTTTGCCCCTCTCCCCCACCCCCGGGCTCCCTCTCTCCCTCCCCCCGACACCCCCCTCCTCTGCGCAATCCACAGGCGGGAGGGAAGGCTCCGGGTGGGCGAGGAACTTTGTGAAGCGCCTTGAGGAGGCAGCGCGCGGAGCCTCTGCGAGCACACACCCCGCACACTCACACCCACGCACAAGTCTTCCTGGTGTGCGCCCCGGGCAGGTTGTGTGTCCGTGCTGTACTCAGTGCCTGGGTCGGTGCCTCCATCGACGGACTTACAGACACACACAGCTCCCTCTCCCTCTCTCTCTCTCTCTCACACACACACGCGCACACACACACACCTGACCACACACAACGCACTGGTGGGTTCTTTTTTTCTTTCTTTCCTTTCCTTTTTTTTTTTTTTTCTTTTTTCCCTCTTTCATTTGCCAATTGTCCTTGCTTGGGGTAAAAACTTGCCCTCTTGCCGGCCCTGTAGGGTTGGTGGTCACACTGAGCTTTTGAAGTTCCTTTCTTTTAATCTCTTTTATTAATGTGAGATTAAGCATTACTATCCCATGTTGTGCAGCTAGGGAGAAAGGAAAAGTGATAGACGAAAGACGGTGTAGGAACGCTGTTTGGAATATTTTCTCAGATTCTTTACTGGCATTGCATTAATCGGTTGATGGATTTTGCTAGAGACATTGAATTGCCCTCCTGTATGGATCTGTAGGTATCTATATATAATACAAATAATACTGAATATTATTGGGCCCAAAATAACCAATTAAGTGAATCATACACAGGAACTTAGATAAAAAAAGAAACTGCGCCCTCTGCTGTTTATTTTAGTAACCTCACTCGGGGACTTTTCTTTCTCCCTTTTTTTTTCCTTTTCCTTTTCTTTTCTTTCTTTTTTTTTTTCTCCCCGCCCCCCCCCCCCCCCGAAATCCACTTAAGAGACTGTCATTTTACAGGGCAAGGCAGAAAAATTCCTAGCAGGCATTTTAAGCAACGTTATTTGGAAAAGTTGGAGGTTGCATTTCCATCCTCGCTTTGGGTATAGATTTCCAGAGAGTTGAGGCTTTTGTTTCCCGCTTCCTCCCCCATTCTTCCCAGGGAATGCTAATGGAGCCACTTGTTATCATAACAGTTTGTCAATCTTTGGAATGGAAAATTCTGAGTAAGATTCAGAAATCCACTAAACATATGGCGTATCTGGCAGTAGATTTGCTCTAGAAATAAGGCCCTATTTTATGACTGAAAATACTAAAAGTTTTCTTATCTTACAGAATTGGGGGAAAAAAACCAGAAAAATCTTCCAACAAAGTCATTTGTTCAGATATACTTAATGGTTAAGTTCATTAGAAAAAGTTTTCCAGAAATTCTCTTCTTGGAGTAGGGGCAAGGTTTCTCTGATTTGTCTAGTCCTTGAGAGAAGAGCATCTCTAACCTTTGGGGAATTAACAACCCCAGGTTTCATTAACTATTTTGAACTGTTACTTTGAATGCCTTACTGCTCCCCTCCCACCCTTGATCTTTAGCGAAGGAATATCAGCTCAATAACTGTCCAAGTTTCTTTTGGAAGATAAGTAACTTTCAGTTCTTCCTTGAGACAAAATTTGGATCTTTGCATGTACATCAGCCTGCAAAGAAAAAAATGCCTCAGTGTTTCACACGGAAGGTTGTCCCAGCTTATATACATAAGGGATATATTTCCTTCTTATTTCTGGATGCCATGAAATGAGGTCTCTTTCACCACTAAAAACCAACATGAGTGGATTCAAAATTCCATATAGTTGGCTATTAACTTGGTGATACTTCCCACTGTGAAATTTAAAATGGTAGCCTTCACATTTTGTAAGAAAACAGTTTATTTTATACGCATATAAAGCTGTTTTTCCTACTGAGATTTTTGTTTTGTCGGCTTTCACTGGGCATGTGTGTTAAAATGATTCAGGTTAGCTTTTTAAGGAGAAGGCTAATGTATTTTGCAGTTTCTTTTTGTATATGTGTAAGTGGTGCATATACCTGTCTTTGACTCCATTAATATTCTGGAAAAAATCAAATAATAGTGTTAAAAAATTAAGCCATTACACAATTAGTTGATATGTCTTCTTACTGTTGTAAAGATTTAGAGAGAGAATTTTAGAGTTACAAAAGCAATAAGTCACTTGGAAAGAAACAAAATTTCATACAAAGCAGAAAATCAATTATATGTTGACAGAAAAAAATGTGTGTGTATGAATTATATTATATGTCAGTAAGAGATTTAGCATACTTTAAAAAATAATTTTATCTTCAGAATCCAAAGTTTTGTTTTAAAACTTCAAGTGGGTGTAGATTTTCTCAAATGTGTATTTGAAACCTTGGATTTCTGAACTTCCCTACCTGACAATGAAAGATTTGTTATTCTCTATTAATGAAACAGCATATTTATTCTAGGCTGAACTGATTCTGAAATGATTTTATGTATTATCCCATCCTCAAACATCCTCCCAAATATATGCTATCTAATTTCCCTAATCAATCTTCTCTAGGTGAAAGGAAATATTTCAAATACTAAGGTGTGCTGTTTGGTTTTATTAAGAATCTTGTGATAGGCAGTTGCTCTTAAGACTCAAATCAAGTATGAGTAGAATATGCCAATAATATTGCAGGCCATGTTAAATTCATTATATTTTGAGAGACAGTTAACAAAAGGGTAGAAGCAAATGTCTCCCATTAGGATGACTAGAAAATGCTTTCTTCATAACAAGTAAAGAAATGCAAAGAGCGTTCAATATATATTAAATATCTCCTCTAGTCGATTTTATGATGACAGTGTTGGAAGCTGCTAATTTTGATAGGTTATGGAGTTTGGATATGTCTTTATCTGCTTATATAACTCACTCAATGGAATGTGATTATAGTCAGTGTTCTTTTTGTTCTTTCCCATTCAGAAACATGCGTAATTATTAAATTCTTAATGTCTATGAGGAATGAGTCAATAGCTGCCGATTGCAGGTGCCCCTGAAGAGCTGACTGTTTATGGAATAAATAGCCTACTACCACGCCCCGCCCCCACCTCCTAGTGAGATTATTTAATAAAATGAATGCCCAGAGCCAGCTAGGGTTAGTGGCTTTACTGTCAATACTTTCCTCTCAGTTGATGAAGTTGGCAGTTGTTTTGGAATATAATTATCTATAATTTTGATCATTATTAATTCCGTGTAGTAGTTGGGAGGTTTCTTTTCTGATGAGGGAAAGGACCTGTGAAATAATGTCAGCAAAGTTAACCCAAGGTGGCAAGGAATTAGCTCCAGAATCCTGGAAAAACATGCTCCTTGTACACGAAGCCATTTTATACAGCCCATTTTAGTCCAGATCAATGACATCTATCCACTTGAGAGCATGGCATAATTTTATATTTTCACATTGGCTTCACAAGTGTGTACACCAGTGAGCAGTCTGTGGAGTACTCATAGCATATTAGTGGGTATTTTTATTGAAGAGGACTTCCCAGTACTTGGGTGCGCAGGTAGAGATGGTGGCACTACCAGATTACGGTGAGTTCTCAAGGTTCCCCGAGTAAAGAACTAGAACTGGGGCTGCCCAGGGCTCTTCTGAAGCTGCTCACATTTAGGTGAAATGAACAACTGAGACAAATTCGAAGTCCACATTACTTGGCAGTGAGTTCAGTTATGGGCAAGAAGGGATGGGTTTAGTATATTAAATCCCCAAGTATGTCATATACTGTCCTCATATCGGTTTGCCTGGCTATTTGCTGTGATGACCTAGCTTTTAAGAAGCTATTGAAGATTTTAACCTGGTTGAAATCATAACCAGGTGGGAACTGGTGCTATTAGGTAACAGAGGTTAAGGGGTAAATAATATTCTATTTTTAAATCATTTAATTTTCCTTGAAAACTTCATAATTATACTTCAGTAGAAAATTCCTGATTTAGACAGAGGCTTCTTTTCTATTGTGTGTTATGGAAGTTCATTGATTCAATTTTTTACTGATTTTAAATTGAGAGAATTTTCTTTGAAGTGTATGTGGCATTGAAAAGTAAGGAGATCCTGATGTGAAGGATGCATTCTAAGTGATGCTACAAACATAAAAATTGGAGTGAAATCAAATAATTATGTTAAAGAACAGCTTAATGACCCTCTGTTCCTGATCTGTGATATGCCGTGGTCAATATCTTTTTCTGTGTCAATGGGAGCTCATTAAATGTAAATTCTGCAGACTAACTGAGCCATGCCATATTAGTGCTTGCCAAAGCTTGACATTTTTAATACATTAATAATATGTCTGTAATGTAATGGAAAACTATTAATCACAACTGGTTATGTGCCAGAAATTTAAGCTATAATTGGCTGCTTCTTGTCAAGAATGTCTGTCGCGCAGTCCTGCAACTGCCTAATATTCAAATGTCTTGCACTCCTCTGCATTTTTCCTTGTCAGTTTTCTAAATCTGATCAATGATGTAGTCCATAATTTTGTGTAATGACCATCATTATAATTCTGGTGTACTTTAATGAGAATTCGTTACATTGGGATCGCTGTTGTGTCAGGAAATAATAACAGGTTCCCATACATTTCCTTAGTGTCCAAATTTTTAACACACACATATAGGGCCATCCTTTATTTTGTGAATCAGGTAAGGCGAAATGTGGATGAAGGCAGTGGCCAAGAATAAATGGATTGAGGGACAACATTTATTGGTTAAAAAATATAATTAATCTTAGGGAGAATTCAAGTATATACTTAAGGTAATATTTTTAAAAAAATATTAAAAATTAGTTTGTAGTGCTCACTCAGTTCAAACTCAAAGCATTTCATTCTAGGTCTTCAACATTGTATGTTTCTTGATAAATAAGTTGCTGTGTATTTGAAACTAAGAATTGAAGCTGACAGTTTCTGGTGCGGTAGACTTTACACTGCTTCAGCTATAAAGCCCACCTCCTCACCACCCTGTAGAAGTGTTTGTTCTTGTTTTAGCAAAGTAGTAAATGCATTTGAAAAATGCACCTAGAAAATGTAAATTTGTATTATTTGAATATCCTTTCAGATTATTAATTGTCAGAATGTTGGATATTTCTGAAAATACCAACTTAAAATTACTAATGAATCTGAAAAAAGCAGAAGGCAGTCGTAGCCACAATACATGCTTCTCTGTGATTTTCTTCTTTTTAGTTTAAGATTTCAAAATGTACTCAACACAATATAGTCTTTATGTTACAAGGAAGAGGCAGATTTAAATCTGTAGTTTATACATGTTTAGACAAACTGCTAATTATTGCTTCATAGGAACTCAAATATTCAACACTTTTCCTAATAGAAAATATCACAAATTGCAGCAGTATGATAACATTTTATGAATTGAATATAATGAAAATTGCACTTGCATCCATAAAGCAATTATTATAAATTGCTTTGCTATGGAAACACAATTCAACCATCTGTTGGCATTTCATAGTCTCTGTGGCTTAGTTCATTTTAAGATGGTGCATTATTTAAATATAGTGAATTCCTTTTATAAGATTGTTTGAGGATAGTGAACTTCCATATTTAAACTGCTTAGTGTGAACTGAAGGGTCTATAATGGTATTTCCTAAAACTGTAGGCGTTTTTGTCCTTCTGCATTTAAAAAAATAGTTAAAAATTATTTGGACTATGACAATAAGAACCAACTAGTTAAGCAAATATACTTTTCTTACACCTGGATTTCAAACATTATTGTTTGTTTAGATTTGAACAGATTTCTAGGGGGGAAAGTTGCCAGTTAAACTCTCCAATGACTTGTACCCATACTTACGTAGGCTGCTATAAGTTAACCCAAAAGTACTTTTAAACAGTAATTTTTATTTTCTCTTGGAATTAGTGCCATGTTATTCTGCTTCATGGCCTGTTAACTCACCCTCAGCTATTTTTATATGTGCATTTTAAATTGTGCGTTTTACTACAGAGCTTTTAGTTTTAAAGCAGTGTATAATATTCGCCTTTGGGACAAATTCTCTTCTTCTGTTGCAGAAAGTAACTGCAAATGCAGATGTAATGGCTATAAAAAGATGTAAGAAAATAGAAGATTCTTATGAAAGGAAAATTTGCTCCTTTGGTTTTATTTTTGAGGTTTTTTTTTTTTTTTTTTCAGAGAGGCAAGTTATCTTTATCACTAAATGCAACTAAACAAAAGATGTGAAATTCTTCCAATATAATGAACAAGTCCAGAGGGACAGGCTCATGCCAACAATGCCAGTTTTCACTCCAGCTAACAACGGCTAAGAAATGCACAAGGAATTTGAAGATTTTTAGGGTCTCTTTGCTAAGAGACAAAAGGCACTCCAGTAGTTGTCACTTCTTTGTCATTGTTATAAAAGCGCTTATTTTTCCTCCATTGTTCTCCAGGAGGATTTTCTCGCACTGCGATGTATGAGAAATGTTTAAATCTAGCTGCTTGCTCTCAGTTTTGTCAAGATGGAAATATAATTTTTGAAGCGAAAACCTGTAACTCACCTGGAACACACACATCTGTCTTTGTTATGGAAGAGTTAAATCCTTCATATCGAAATTCTCTCCAATATGAATGATTTCTGTGGTTTGCTCATCCTAGCAAAGCAGCTGAGTGAAGGTTATCCATATTACACCAATTTGCTTTATATTGCATCAAACCTCCCAGATGTCAACATATCGTATATTTTGTAACGCATTGATTCTGGGACAATAACTCTTATTCTTATTGTTTCTAAAAAGGTGTTGCTGCCAGAAGAAAAGAATGATTGATGGGAAGCAGACACTGGGGCACAGACGCTCATCCTTTTGCTTCGGATACTGATACCTCAGTGCATCTGAGCATCGCTTGTGAGCGATCAGCATCGAGGATCACCCAGGGTATCGGATGTACACCAGGAGAGCCATCACTTTGCTAAATCATTATCTGCTACTGGACATCTTTTACAAAAACCAAACTAGGCCCAAGTGTAATAGATACGTTCTGGGACAATGAAAAAGCTGCAAGTCATTAATGCCTAACGCACAAGTATGCTAGGCTTCTGCCAAAGTCCTCAGTATCCCTGAACACGCGCAATATCCAAACCGTCCACTTTTAGTTTCGGAATCTACTTTGAGATCTCATCTTCTTCCTTTTTTTTTTTTAAATATACAGACCTACCTACGAATAGACATACATGCATATGTAAAGTAGACTGATACCACAGAAAAGCAAACCCTGCTTTAGTTACCACGAAGACTGCCAAGAATTTAGAGATGTATTTGTCAAGATTCCTGTCCATTCATGCCCTTTGGGTTACAGTGTCCTCAGTGATGCAGCCCTACCCTTTGGTGTGGGGACATTATGATGTGTGTAAGACTCAGATTTACACAGAAGAAGGGAAAGTTTGGGATTACATGGCCTGTCAGCCGGAATCCACGGACATGACAAAATATCTGAAAGTGAAACTGGATCCTCCAGACATTACCTGCGGAGACCCTCCTGAGACATTCTGTGCAATGGTGAGACAACCTTTTTGAATAGAATATTTCATGTTAAGTGTAGGCATGTTGTATATGCATGAAATGTGGGGAGTGTAAAGACTCAACTGGGGCCATGAGATGAATCTGCAGGTGGCAGATTTGTGCTGACAGGCTAGCTTCATTCTCAGTGGAGGCCTGTGCTCCCTGGAATTGTAGTTTGCACAGTGTGATTGATGCACTGGAACTTAACCTCCACGTTCCTGCAAACCAAAGGTTTCTCCGAGACAAGCGCACTGTATGTAAATTATAACAGAACAAGTCCAACTGAATGTTAAATTTTAGATTGGAGATTGGAAATGTGACCAGGCCAAATATGATATGGTAAGGATAAAATCCATTGGTAAGCCAGCTTTAAAAACACAAAGGTTTCTTCATATGTATATTTAAAATAAGGCCAGCCCCTAGTTCCACAGTTCAAAGCTAGGGTAGGTATCATGATTTTCCTCATCAGGAAAGGGCTATGATTCACAATTTGGGGGCGGAGCAGGAGATAATTAGGTTTATTTATTTATTTAATAATTTTTTTTAATGGAGGTACTGGAGATTGAGCCCAGGACCTTGTGCATGCTAATGTGAAGCACTCATTCTGCCACTGAGCTATATGCTCCACCTTAGGAAAGCTCTATAATTTGGAAAATCTTGGTTAGGAGACCAGTGAGAGGAGAAACACAGAGGGAGATGGGACTAGACCCTCATGAGAAGCTTTTCCAGAAAAGTCTTATTTGATAATTTATGTAGCCTCTTATTTTCAAGGGTTGTGGTTTCCTGTAGAAAATGTTGGAATGTTGAAAATGTATTTGCTGTAAAGTAATGACATGGAGCCTACACATTTAAATGCTATCCTTTTGATAAGCCAAGTTAGAGAATTCATTGTTTTATAGAATATGTTTTATTTTCATATGTTTTATAGAATGTTCATATAGAAGTCTTTTTCTGGGCGGAGAAGTAAATGCTGTGAGGAAAGGTAACATTGTGGTGACACGTTGAATTTTTACTAAAGACATTGCTGAAAATATACCTGTAAGGTATTACTAAAGAGTTTGGTGATTAAAATGAGGTAGACCAGTATGCTAAAGAATTCAGCATGTCCATTTGGTTTATATTGCTTTTTTTTTCTAATATAGGTAGTCTTTATCTGATACAGGAACTGTGATCCTATTTTTTCTCCACATAACAGATATAATTGTATGGCAGATTTTAATAGTGTTTTTACCTGACTTTATTATCTTGAACCTGGCCTGGCATTTTCAGGATAGTGAAACTATTAATCAAAGTAGCATCTGTTCACAGTCCCCAGTGAGTTAAATTAGCATAAGATCATCTTAGACCTAGCACTGTGGAAAAGGCTTTGTAACAGGGAACAATTTTGAGCAATAAAGAGTGTTTTCACCTAAAAGCTAAAGGCTTGCCATTTTTCAGAAGTGCCTTTGGGGACTGGTTTGAATTATAGTCTAAACCTGATTTCGTGGAGAGTGAGAAAAAGAGCTTGGCTATTAGGTGTCACTATGACTAAAGTGCCCAGAAAGACTAAATATTTCAAAGAGAGGACCCGTCTCTCTGGGAAGCAGGTATGTGCTTTGCAAAGAAGTTGTCTTTTAGAACCCAGAGACTTCCAGAAGAGAAGTTTATTCAAACACATCAGGAAAACTATAATAAATCTATAAAGCAGCAGGGGCATTTTTTGGCTTTCTATAAGGTCTTTAATAATCCCTCATAAAAGGTCAAATTTAAGGCCTCATTGCAAATCTGAGATGAAATGGCTGTTCAGGTGACAGGTAGTGCATTTTCCACTCCTCAGCAGAGGATGAGTTCTGGGCCAACTCTTTGTATGACTAAGAACACTCTAACGCTACATATTGGTTTGCATGTACTTGTAGCAATATGACTCTTGTGGAATTGTTTAATAATTTACAGATCAGAGTAAAATAGCAAAGATCCTTTTGCAGTGTGCTGTTTGTACTTGCATAGGCCCTGTGTGGTGAATTTAATGTGTGATTTGAATGCTTTCCTGATCTCAGCCTCTGGCAAGAGATGCTTGCTCAGCACTGCTCCTGTCCATCATGTTGAAGGGTTTGCTTGGTGTCTTCAGCATGCCTCTCTCTCCCGTCATGAGTGGGAAAGGGCACATTACAGAACTTCTTGTGCCTGCCTTTCACAGGGACATGGTCTTAGGTCCTTAAACAAGCTGGTTCCTACCAGTCCACTGGCTATGTGATGTTAGAGACCAAAAGAAAAAAAATTAAAATGATATCCTTCAGCTTTCTCAAGTGCAGTCACGTGTACTTGATATGTTTATATAAAACTTCACAGGGCAGTGTTTTAAAAGGCTGCATCTTACTGTGATGCAGATGTTCCCAAGCATTGATGGGTTTAAGCTTGTCATTGAGCAGAATGGTTTTCCAAGGGAGAGTATGAGGTTTGGGAGACGTCACCTATCAGTGCTTAATTTGGACTCCTTGAAGTGCATATGATCGGCATAACAGATTTAATAATCTATCCTTTAAATGCATAATATGGGGCTAATTGTATGCATGCTATATACTAAATCAAAGATGAAGACCTACTATAGCAACGTTTCCTCTCTGCAGTTTTGGATTTTCCATAAAACTCTTTAGTGTAAGGGTGACTGACACAAGGCTGTAAAGCTGTCTCAGGATGCTGTCATATCAGACCTGTTTAGGTGCTCCTTAGTCCAAGGTCTAATGGGAATCCATAAAGTCATTTGTGTTATGACTTTCACGTTCTCCCCTCCTTGACACACGCATCCATACCTGCTCCCTCAGAGTCGTTATGGCCTATTACATCAGGGCAGCTGCCACATAAGCACAGTCACTGCTTAGCCCTGATATGTAAATGTTTGCTGCGAAATGGATTCAGTAATCACCTGCCTTGCTAGTGACACCCTTATTAGCTGTGACTATAAGAATTCTGAGCACCGAGGGGACATTTGGTCAGAGAAATATCCTGTAATTCCCGTAGCCAATTTATTTTATATAAAGTTGAAGTTATTGGCAAAGCATGGAGGGTCTGTGTTGCTGCTTTTTGCGTTACTTCCATCATTACATGGCAGTGACCATCCTTGAATGCTGCATTTACTTTAGAATGAAATTTTAGGGAAAAAGGACTACATAATTCCATTTGTAGAAGTAGATCTCCGCTTATTAACCTAGATAACCTACTTAATAACTCTTTAACGTCTAGTGATTTTAAATTGTTGCGTACCATAAGTATTCGCATTTTAAACATCAGTTTTATGGGAGATTCTGCCATTTCTACTTATGAGAGCGGATATACATAAGTCCATATACATATATATGCGTGAATTCTGTATATTGAGACCTTGCATTTCCCTTTTAATTTAATTTGGTATATTCCTCATAAGTTGTTGATGGCTAAAAAACCTATTTTTGTTAGCGAGGAACAATCTGAAGGGTAGGAGAGGGTTGAGCATTTTTTTTTCGGCTGGGATAGCATGTTAGTATAGATCATGTCCTTCCTTCAGCCACATAAAACCTTCAGGTAGCACAGCTTTGTCAGAAAACACAGATCATCTAGTGACTACAGTTTGTTTCAATTTGCATAAAGAGCAAATAGGATGATCTGAACCTGTGTGTAAAGCTGAAGTGACAACACAAAGCTATGACTTGTTCTTTGTGTTTAGACAAACTTAGCTGTCATATCTCCATGCAACACCCTAGTGGCTTAAAAATGGCAAAATTATCTGCAGTTATCTCCGGCCTGCAGCTAATTTTCTGGATAAGTTAAACAGAAGCTTTCAAAAGAAGCCTACAGACGGAAGAAATCACAGGCGTTTGTACAATTTATGGCACAGAAGTGCTGATGATGGTGGAAATGTGAGCCCTTGAGTGCAGCTATGGATTTCAGAGCCAATCAAAACTAAATTAGGAAACAAAGATTATTAAAAAGTCTTCTGTGCATGTAATTTTGGCTTAATATTATGAGGTGGACATTAAATGCTTCCCTTGGAGGCCTTCGGCGTCATTAATGCAGCACGCCTTTAATTACATGTAGACTCATATTACTAAAAAATGGAAAAAATAAAGTACTCTGAGGTGTAGTTAGCAATACCCTCATTATGTTTACTGAAATAATTAAAAGAAAGGGTGTAATTTTTCTAAATAAAATGTCAGAATTTGAAATGAAAATGGATTTTCTTTAGGAAATTTGCTAATGTGTGCCTGCACTCTTGATAGGCATTTATTCAAGCACCATAGCAGGTCTATTAATGATCATTCCATATTTTGCTGTTTCTAGATAGACTCCTATTAAGAAAAAAATTTTAATTATTGTAAGCATTGTGGATAGAGAGTATTTTATTATGTTCAAATGAAATTTACAAAAGTGGTAGAAAGCCTTCATGTTTTATGATGTTAGAGGAACCCTGCGGGATGAGTGTGTGGTGGTGCATAGTCTCAGGGCTATCCATAACTTATATTTCTGATTTGACATCAGCTCAGGTTGCCATCTGGTGGCTATCAGGTGGCCTTTGAGAAGTTAATTTGATAAATTCAGTTACGTTTTCAGTGACAAGGCATTAATATCAATTTTCCAAAAACTGGAAATGACATATGACATTGACATATATAATAATCGAATGATCTTAAAAATCCACTCTGTTCACATGAAACGTAATTTAATAAATGAATGAAGTTTTAATAACAGTGACATCTTTCATTTGAACTGATTTATCCCTTAATTATGCCAGAATGGAATTTTTAAAGCCTTCAGTTCCTTCATTTTTAACACTTCGTTGTTATTTAGTTCATTATTTAGACTTGTTTCTTAGAAAAGTTTTAATTCATGTTTGCAGTGAATAAAGTTCCACAGAGATCAGTCTTTCTGGTATATCTGGTATCAAGTATTCCCCTTTTGAGGAGCCTATAGTAGCTCTCTATTATCTATTGCATCAAGTCTAGAGTACTCTACCTGATTTTTAAATCTGAGCGTTTACAGCCTTATTTCACCTTATTTCCCACTGGGACCCTATGGCATTCCTAGGGGATTTAAGACCAGCCAGCTGTCTCATTGGAAGGGGACTACTGGATTTGGGTTGAGGCTGCATTGGCATAGCATGAATGGTTTATGGGGAAGGCCTTGGGAGGTAGCTGGTAAGGATTATGGTGGGGCTAACAAAACTTAGAGCCACCTCATGTCATTCATTGTTTCCAGACAGTGTTCTCTATGTGCACAAGTGGCCTGTCTCTGTTGGGCTAAGGCACAAGTATTATTCCAGACTACTGTGTACAGAGTGACGCAAATACAGAATGCAGAACCTGGTGGTGTTGGTGGTGGAGGCAGTGAGAATCAAAATCAAATAACATGTGGTGCCTGCCTCCAGAGGAAGTAGAGGCCTAAGAAAAATTAATACAAAGTGGTGTGTACCCAGAGAGGTAAGACTAGCACTCAGAATTTAAAGGTGAAACACTATTTTGCTGCATTTTAAAGGGCCACTTGGAAAATACTGTTTGGTATATACCAAGTGGCCTAATGTTAAACTGTGTCTGCAGAAGATAAGAAAAAAGTCTGGGTGCAGCAGATGGAGGCACAGCATTTAAATGACAGCCCAGTGGTCTGGTTGATGGTAGACTGATATATCTGCAGGATGGTAGAGGAGCAAAAAAATCACAGAGCCTGATGAGTTTTATATATATATTCTCAACTGAGGAGGTGCTGGAGAAAGCTGCATAAGCTAAGCATGGCTCATATACCTGGAGCTCCAGTTCTACACAATGATTAGGAAAAGCATTTCACTGAATGCACAAATGCAAGATTTTTAAAGATGGAGCATGAGATTTCAATGTAATAGCTGCCTTGTAGTGGGCTACTTTGAGTTACTACCTTCAGTTCCCCAAGAGGTGTGTGACCTTGTCTGCTTTAGAGGAATATCACTTGAAAAATGTGAGAAACAGTGTCCTAAGCAAAAATAGGATCTCTTAGGCATATTGTGTAGACTTTTGGTGGTGGTAGGGGGAACTTTTTCTACTTGGCTTTGGAGCTGTGATGGGTCTTAGGCTGACGTCTTGCTCCTCTGATGTTGATGACTAGAGTCATCACACAAGAAGTCCCTCATCTCATGTGTTTTCTCTACCAGGACAAATAGAAGAGATTCTTCTTGCTTGGAATAGTCTCCGCTTATCCCAATTCCACCCATTCAAGGTCTAATGTCAAGTTGGTTTCTCTATATTCTTCCTGCCAATTTCAGCTTGTATCATTCTCTTGACCTTTTACCTATGTAGGTAAAATATATGCCTATCTATACACTCTATTACACTGCACCATTTAGCACTTCTTTGTGTTTTATTGATTTATACACTCATGTACACATTTGTTGCATGTGCTAACCGTATCCAGATTCTTGATCTGGATCACTATGCTTTAAATGAGATGATACATGAGACAGCATCCTGTACTGTATTCTCTGATGAAGAGTATCTCTGCTCAGCAGAGACTGTATGTTGCTTTTCTACCTCATATCCCCATATATTCCCAGGCAACAAATAAGTAAGAACATATTTTTAACTGATCAGTTGATCAATTGATTGGATATAGTATTTGATTTTGTGGAGTATTTTCTGATTCTTGAGAACTTTTATCATAGATGTTTATTCTTTTCTTCTGTAAATTAAGAGAAAACTAGAAAAATTTAGCTACTGCATTGAGGCAGCTTATCATGATGTTCTCACAAGAGAGATGAGCGAGGCAAAAATCTACTCTGAGCTTCGACACTGAAAGCATGTATGAGGGATTTTTTTTTTCCATTTCTAATTGACTCTTTTAAAAAGATATTTTTCCAAATAAAAAATTTGGAAAAGATGAACAACTGAACACTCAACCTTGAAATTGGTTTGCCATATTTCTTACCAGTCTTTCTTCTTAGATATAATATACATTTTGTTTTACAAAATTGGAGTCAGAATCATATCACATATAATTTTTCACCTTTTTGCATTTACTACTCTCGTTTTAACATTTACTTATATCATTTATTCTTAGAAAATATGATTTGATAGCTATAAATATCCTCTTACATGGATATATATTCAATTATTCTCCTACCTTGATGACTTGATATTATTTTCATTTCATTTTTTCCTGTTTGTTACAATGCTTTGTCAAACATGTATCAGTATAGTTTTCTTTATTAAACATACCCTTCTTCTCCCATATTCCAAACATCCCATAGTAAATGCACGTGTTCTTAAGATGGTGAGCTTATTATATTGTATTTAGTTGGGGCTACATACATGTATGTCAGTCATGGGGAAAGAAGTGTTGGGCTTAAATCAGTATGTGGGCCTTTCTCTCTTTTGTCTGGACTTGAGAGGACTTCTGGGGGTAGAAGGAAGACCGCATCTAGGGTAGAGTGAAGTCAGGAGGCCTCTTTGGGACCAACAGGCCGAAGATGAGCAAATTACACCATGTAAACTATTCTTGTGGCTTTAAAATTTGCTTTAAATTGATCCACAGTGAGAAACACATTTTATATTGGAAAACAGTAATAAACATACACTTATCCACACACACAACCAAGACAAAAGCTTTGCAAAACAGTCTTTACCTTTTCATATGTGCTGTGCCCTCTGATATTTTTTCTTCCTTTATATTCCTTTTTCTTCTTTAACAAATAATTGAAAATTACATATTGATTGTGATCCACAAATTATAAGTAGCATTATTTTTGAACCTTGTATAAATGGAAAAAATAATGTTCACGTTATTGTATAACTTCCTTTTTAAATTCAACATTATGTTTTTGAGATATACTGCTATGTAGCATTCTACCATATGGAATTTCTTTAATCAATCTTCTATTTATAGACATTTAGGTTGTTTGGTTTTTACACTTTAAGGCTCTTAACTAATGTCAAACTGTTCTGCAAAATGATAGTTAATTTATATGTCCTCCAACATTTCATGAAAATGTACTAGTCACTAGATCCATGTCAGTAATAGACCTTATATATTTAAATCTTCTTCTAATATAAGGCGTTAGCAGATAAATGAAAATACGTAGTTTACCAAAAAGGATAGTGATAAAGTTATCCTTATTCCCACCACCTTTTCTGCCAAGGTAATAATTTTTAAAATTTGGCATTGGTAAACAAACATATAGGAAGGTGAAAAAGACATTTCATTTTTAAACGTGTATTTATTTGCTTATTGAAAAGATTGACTTTTAATATGTTTCTTGGCTGTTTAAATGTTCTTATTCCTCATTGTAGTAGTTTTACTCCTTTGTACTTTTTGCCCCTTTTCTTTTTCTACTGAAGCCAGCAATTTATATATATATATATATATATATATATATATATATATATATATATATGCCTTTTAAACAGACACCATTTTTTAACCGTTGATCAAGTTCAAAAATGAATAGCCTTTCTTCCAGAAGAATAGGTCTTGTTTCAGAAACCCTTCACTTTGTGGAAATTTTGCATATTGTTGCACTGGAGTTTGGTGGCAAAAGGGGGCCATCATCTCAGGGCTAGGAAAGATTCATCTGAGTGCCCCGTCAAGTCTTTTTTTTTTTTTTTCCAATGTAAACACTGTGAGAAGTGGTCATTCACCCTCAGTGGAGCGTCTCTTTTCACTTAGGATCAGTCCTTTTGGAAACAGTTGTATACTGAAACATATTCCTTGTATAAAATGGCTGGTGTGAAATCTGCTTTGGTTTTAATTCACCAGACCAGTGGGGGGACTACTTTTTCACGTGCCATTCTTAGATTTCAGAATTTCTTTTCTCATAAAAGGAGAAAAGGATGAAAGATGTTTTGCACACATCGTATTGGAAAAGGACTTACTGAGATTGGCAAGTTATATGTTTCTTCTCATCTTTCTGGAAATAGATTCTCATAGTATGAGTTCCATTGAAAATTAAAGATGTGAGCTGAGGAAGAAGCCAGAATTGGTTTTCATTCTTTGACCTACTTTGGAACTGACTTCTAAAATATTAAATGAAGAATTGAACTGGATATTGTCTCAGCACAAAGAAATAGCCCTTTCGTTCCAGAGGGTTGACGTCCATTGAGAGGTCCAGCAGCTAACAGTATCATCTGGTCATGTCTGAGCGATCATTTCTCACCACCACATGTAGCTTTCTGTTTGTTTCCTGTTGTTCTCTTTCCTTCTTGGAAATGATAAAATGAAGAAATCAAATATGCTTCCAAGCAGCTCTCTCTGAAGAGGGAGGAGAACCTAGTGTGTGTGGTCAGCACAAGTTGAAGAAGAGGATGTGTGCATGACACAGAAAATGAGGCCACTCTGAGGTTGGTTGTGATGACTGGACCGTGCCATATGGATTTTGATTTCAAAGTTTAGAAAAACTAACCTTGCACGTGGTGTAGGGAGCATTGTCACAGATGCATCTGCTGTCTGGCTTGGGATAGAGCTCCATTTAGCCATCACTGGAGTCCCGTGAGTAGTGCCCAGCACAGTGTAAAGCACATAATAGTTCTCAGTGCAAGCTTGTTGAATTGAAATTGTGGAATATGGTTACAAATAATGTCATTTATTGGGAATTTACATGGTGTAATGCACTGTAGTAAACACTTCGCCTTTGTTGGTCCACATAATCCTCAGTCGTATCATCCTTATTCAGTAGGTGAGGTAATTGAGGCAGGAGGTTAAGTAACTTTTCCAGCGAAGCAGTGGAACAGGATATAAACCCAGGCAGTCTGACACACACATCCCACTTTTAAACTATACTATAAATTCCTCCCCTAGTTTCATTTGTAGTATGTGGGATAAAACCATCACAAAAACCTTTTTAACGTCACATTGATGATTTGGACTGTAATACTGTGATTTTGTTATTTAAACAACCTTTTATCTGAAATAACCTCAGAAAATTGGATCCTGTAAACAAAGTGTGTGGAATGTTGAAAATGCACAGTATGTGATGAGTGTCTTCATTCAGGGATAAGAGAACCAATCAACAGTGTTTGTTTCCATTCCTGCTTTTTTTTTTTTTCATTAACGTGTTCATATAAATGGAAATAAGCTGTTAGAAATCATAGAGAGCTGAGTACATACTGTATTCACCATCTAAAAACCAGAATAATAAGTCAGCAACTGTTGGCTAGTTAACAAAATCGTATTCTTGTGGGTGAAGTGTTGGGAAAAGTAGTTAGTGTGATACTTTTGATTCTTTTTTTTTCACACTATTGGTAACAACTGTTATCATATAGCCAACTGCCTCCACGCTGTCTCCACTTGGATGTCTGGGAGGCATTTTAAACTTCACATGTTTATTATAGAACTCTTGATTTCTGCTCCCCAAATCGATTCTGCCTCTGGTCTTTCCCTGTATCTATAAACAGCAGCTTGTATTTATCTGGTTGCTCAAGACGAAAAATCTAGGAATCCTCTTTAACTCCTTTATATCTCTCGCAACACATATCAATGAATTTCTGTTAGCCAAACTTCAAAATATATCCCAAATCAGACCTCTTTTCATCCTGTCCACTGCTAACAGCCAGGCCCCAACCAGCTTGATCTCTGGGCTCCTGCGGTACCTCCTCATTGGTCTCCCTGCTTCCCTGTTTTGCTCTGTTATCAAATTCACATATGTTTTACAATACTGTAATATAAAACATTATGATATATAAATGTAATGTAAGTATATTATATAAGTAATTATATAATTATATAATGTATATACACATACATTAAATTTTAAAAATCTGAGTGAGTCAGGTCCTTTCCTTGTTCAATTTCCTCTTGTATCTTTATGTCCCATTGAGAATTAAATCTGCACTGTTACTACTGCCTGAAAGGTCCTTTGCAGTCTGGCCGCTGAATACATCTCTGACCTCTGCTCTGATTACTCTCACCTTGCTCATTCCTCCCTACCTGCAACTTCTTATGTTCCTCATAAAACTCCATTTATTCTTGCCTTGTTTGGACCCATGTTCTTATTATCTTCCCGTAACTCATTCCCACCTTTTGTTCAGGTCTCTGCTTAAAAACATTTCTCAAAGGGGCTTATCTGACCACCATATCTAAAATCGCATCTCCTCCACACACTTTATCTATTCCTTGAGCCTGCTCAGCTTTTCTTCATTGAGTTTATTGCGGGGATGATGTTCAGACTATTTTAACAACTGAGACAGCACCAACACCGACCAATCAGAAGAGGCGTCAGTGGTTACACTTTACTGGGTACCTTCTGACGGAATATCATGCAACTACCTGCTATGTTATGTGGTACACTGCTCCTTTATTTGTGTCTCTTTTTCTCCTTTCCAGTGCAAGCACCCAAGGACAGGCAAGTTGTCCTATATCTGCCCTTAATGGGGCTCAGTAAATATTTGTGGAATGAATGAATGAACTGCTAAAACAGATGTTAACTGATCATAACATTTTATATCAAACATTCTAGCTCTAATACATATATGGTCTTTGGGGTGTGTAGTCTGCTATGGAGGTCTTTGATCTTGAAGGTATCATTAAAAATTTTTTTAAAACAGTGAAGTACATAAACAATACAACAAATACATGTACAACTGCCACTTAAAATGAACAATAGTATCATATTGTTTTTGTTAGGATTTTAAAAAATAAACATTACTGACCAAGTTGAAATCATCTTTGTCTCCATGCCCCCTGATCCATTTCTTTCTTCCCTCTCTCAGAGGGAACCAGTGTTGTAAATTTGATGTATTTCCTTCTAGTCCATATTTTAATATTTTTTGTACCAAACTTTTATGTTCATAAATAATATATAGTTTTGATTTCAGAGTTTTTAATACCATCCAGAAAAATCTATTCTGCAACTTGCCTTTTCGTTCAACAATATTTTTGTAAATTATCCATTTGGTCTGTATGATCTAGTTCATTCATGTTATATATATAATATATAACATATATATATTATATAATAAAATACATATATATATATATAATATATATATTCCATTATATAAATACATTTTTTATTAGTGGGAGTTTAGAGTGTCCTTTTTTTTTTTAGTTTTTTATAATTTCAAGCCACTCATCTTTATACCCATATCTTGGTGCATACAAGTGAGAGTTTTGTTTTGTTTCACTTTGCTTTTCCTGAGATGTGCGCCCAGTAGCCAGTCTCTTGGGTTAGAGAGTCTGAGCATTTTCGTCAAATGCAGTTGCACCACTTCCCATTCCTACCAACAGACCATAAGGATTGTCCTCTCTAAGTTTTGTTTTGTCTTGTTTACTGAGATGCTTTTCTTATCATGCGTTGAACACAGTTTAAGAAATTGTGTTTCTCTTATTGCCTTAGTTGTCAGGACACTCATAGTTAGATTTTATGATCTATCATACTAACCATAATTAACTCAGGATTTTTGATAGAACTCTATGTACCATGACTCAGTCTCTCATCTTTTAAAAAATTATCTAACACTAAATCACTTGGAATTTGTATGAGCATCACTAATAAGTATTCGTAATTATGGACCGACAAGAAGCAGCATAAAATTTGGAGAAATAGATACTGAGCTAACCTATAAGCAAACTTCTTTGACTAGATCTTTATACAAAGGGCAACAAATTGTAAGAGTGGCATCTTGCATCTGGCCACCTGAATTGAAAGGTATTCTCTGATCTATACAACTTATGCAAAAATCACAGGTTTAAAAAATATTTTTAACATTTAGCTGTATGCAATTTTTCCCCCCAAATCACTGTCTTCATTACTGGACTGTAACAATAGCCTTATAGTGCTTTTAAACTGAAAGTCTCCTTGCTTACTTTGCAAGATGATATATAAATATTGCCTCATCCATCACCAGAATGACTTGTCTCCTAGATGAAAACCTGAGGGTGATATGTAACTGTAATAAATTTGGACAGCAAGGGAAGGGTTCCATTTCCAATTAAAACCACAGCCAGGAAGTTTCCATTTAGGCTGACAGCGTAGGTAGATCAGTACACATTTTGTACATTCGCTTGTTTGGTTGGGGCAAATGGGGATTGTTCTAGGAGTGGCAACAGTAAAGGAATACCTTTACACCACTTTATGCCCTTCTAAGAAAGGGCCAGTTGCCCTTTCTAGATAGGAAGTTTCCAGGATCACTGGGTCTTGGGCAATTTAAAAAATTCATTCATTTTTGTTGACTATAGTTGATGTACAATATTAAATTAGTTTCAGGTGTAAGGGTTTTTAGACGTTTAGAACCAGGTATTCTGAAGTGGAGTTGTGTTACTTGGGAAAGTGCATGCCTTTAGGGATATTTTATTTGGGATTCAAACAGGTCTGAAGGTTCAAGTTCCAACTTAATCTTGTTAGTTCACTTCTTTGTTCTCAAAAACATTAAGATAAAAATGTACTTAACACAGGGCCTGGCACTTAGGAATTGCTCAATAATACTAGTCACCTTTATCATTGTGATTATCATTTCTAGTGGTAGAAAGTCGAAGTCATTCTGATTCTCATTTTCTGCTTTGAAAGGATCTTCTGAATAGTTTCCCTTTAGTTTCCCTTTCTGTGAATCGTCTGATCTTTCCTGATGTTACTAATGGCATCTAATAACTAACAGCTTATGAGATTCTGGCTCTAAGCCAGATATTTAAAATCAAAATAATTTCACAACTGTAGTTTTGAAGTAAGTGGAATGTATTCTAAATAACACAGTATTAAAATAATTATTCATGGATGCAGTGGCATTTGCACTGAGATTATAATGGATAAATGTTTTAACAACTGCACTAGACATGCCTAACAGCAACGTAATGACTCCTTATAAAAACAGAAAAAAAAAGTTAAAATCAATAACTATGAAGATAAATTAAAAGTTCATTTTATTAATAAAATATTGGAATAGGCTCGATGTGTTGGCTCTCATGGAGGCTTTGAAGTGAAAGAGAGAAATTTCATGTTTGGAAATGGAAATGCCAGGTCCTAAATCAACTTTTCTGACTGCCATATTATCCCCTTTCTTAAAAGCATCCAGTGTATCTCCATCACACTCCTGATTAACAAGACAAAATACGGTTCATTGCAGCATTATTTACAGTAGCCAATATATGGAAACAATCTAAATGTCCATTGATGGATGAATGGATAAAGGAAATGTGCTATATGTATACAACAAAGTATTATTCAGCCATGAAAGGGAAAGAAATCTTACTTTTTTGCAAAAACATGGATGGACTTTGGGGTCCATTATGCTAAGTGATGTAAGCTAGACAGAAAGAAACAAATAAATACCGTATGATCTCACTTACATGTAAAGTCTAAAACAAAACAAAACAAAGCAAAACAAAAGAGGCAAGTTCATAGATACAGAGAATAGATTGGTGGTTGCCACAGGTGAGCTGGTGGGCAAAAATGAGTGAAGGGAGTTAAAAGGTACAAACTTCAAGTATAAAATAAGCAGGTCACGGAGGTATAATGTGCAGCATGGTGACTATAGTTAATCATACTGTATTGCATATATGAAAGTTGCTAGGAGAGTAAATCTCAAAAGCTCTCATTACAAGAAAAATAATTTCTGTAACTATGTATGATGATGGATGTCAACTAGACTTACTGTGATCATTTTGCAGTCTATATGAATGTCAAAGCATCTTGTATACCTGAAACTAAGATGATCTTGTATGTCAGTTGTATCTCAATTTTTTTTAAAAAAAAGCATTGTTAGGCAAAGCCTTAGACCCATAAATCTTACTTGCTTCTGTTGCAAGTTTTAGTTCACATGATATTTGGATACAGTATGTTCAATTAGGACAACCAACAAGTTGCATTATCAAGGCGACTGATTGTGTGAATTAGGAAGAGGTTGGTTCTGTTTTGTGGGGGTTTTTTTCTCCCCAAGAGAAGCATTATGGCTTGGAAAGGAGAGAGCATATTGGGTCTCAGCCTCCCTCTGCTGCTTGGCTTGGCTTCTTTGGATGGGCACAACCTGCCCAGTTGTGCTTGCTAGTTCTGTGCGTTATGCAGATTTCACAATTATAACTGGATCTTGTGCTAGACTCACACTGCATTTTGGAATGAGCACCACACAGGGGGACAAAAGCTGTTACAGGCCATACAGAAACTGTATTTCAAGGCATTAGATGACAAAAATAAAAAATGTTAGTAATTTAACTAATTTGGTGTTAATATTTATTGAGTACCTACTATATGCAAGGTGCCGAGCTAGAGATGTGAAGATGAGCAAGACTAACACATTTCCTAACCTGTGGAGCTCAAGATCAAAGGAAGGAGAAACACATTAAACAAGTATACCAGTTATTGCTAATGTAATAAACGTTTTGATGAAGAAATTAAAGCCCCTCTGAAAAGTATGTGATCATACTGGTGGTGATGAGAAAGTCAAGACCGTTTTTCTTGGGAAAGTCTGCATGTTGTTGAATGGTAGATTTGCTCAGGGATATTAGGTTTTGCATATATATTCTTAGAACTATTAAACATACAACTTTATTATTGAAACTCCTACAGTAAAATAACTTTGTCATCACAAGGCTAGAGGTCTACCCCCTTTTCCTCACTGAAATTATTTTTAAAGGCAATTTCTTAGACATGCAACTGCCATGTTATAGTAGGTAGTCATCCTTTATCAATACATTTAGCACTTCATTTTGTGCTTACTGGTTACTTGTCCACCAGTGTACTGTATTGGAAGCTCTTTGAAGACAGGAATGGAGCCTTGTTCTCCCTTAAATCCCCAGCAATTACTTTAGTGCCTGATACACAGTGGGCCCTTAATTAATAGTGCTGGAATAAAGAGTCCATCAGTCTGCGTTCCTACATCTGTGCTCTCCCCACTTTAACTTTTTTTTTAATTATTATTACTGACCCTGCGTAATCTTTTCTGCCACTTCAGTTATTTTTTCCACTGTCTTTGCCACCTTTTATGTTTTCGAAGTAACATCATACAGAATCTGGCAGAAGGTGACCCAAGGGATATCTTGCTGGGAGTACTTAGTTCTTTAACATAGTGTTGTTCCCTCCAATTAGTTCAGTACTCTGAGTGTTAATGGAGTTCCTTGCTCTGCAGAGCCCTGTGCGGGGTACAATGGGAGATAAGGATGACAGGCTAGCCTCTGCCTCCAAGTAGCTTTATAAAGTAAGCAGCTATTTACAAAGAAGAAGAAAATAAATGCTATGCTAGAGCTACAGATAGAGAGCTATGGGAATACAGAGGGAAGCAGTTCATTGCAAACTCAGAAGGATCAGTGATAGCTTCATAAAGGGGATGGCTTTTGAGCTGAGCTCTGAGGGAAGAGTGAACTGCTCTGAGATGGAAGAAGAAAGAGAAGGATATGCCAGCTTCAGGAAGCAAGCAAAGCTTTGTCTTTAGCTTTCTTTTTAAAATAATTTCCTTTTGTGGAGCTATCTCAACAGTAACAAATGTTATGACTGTGCCATCCATAAATTAATCTAAATTTTGTTCAGCTGTCCTTATGTTTCCTAATACATGATACTGTGGCATCATTTTTTACATTTGGCATATTCTCCTGCTCTCTAATCTGTCAATCATTAAACACAGTCATGTAGGTGAAGGTACTTTATAAAAGGCAAAGCACTATATAAAATAAGGGAAAGTGCTATATAAAGATACTGTAGTTCTTATTTACATATTTATTTGCAAGCTAAGTGATCACAAATCATACGTACTTAACAGATGATACGGAGATTCATTTCAGTGAATATTTATTGAAGCCTAACCAGGTTACCCATTTGAACTTTCTAGGTTCTGATTCCTTTGGCATGGTTCCTGTGAAGACTGGTTGAAATAATTAAGTTTGAAATCTATAAAATACAAGAAAATCACCCTTTATACATAACAGACCCTTTGGTTTGACCCAGGTTTTTGACTGCCAAGAGCTTCAGTGAGTCTTACATGGCTGATGTACACAATGGTACGTAACAATAGATGAGTAAATATTGAAGTTACTGGTACTGTTATTCAGTATCCCAGGGTTTGTGTCCCTGTTTAGAGATGGGACTAGTCAGAAAGATCACAATGCACATAGAATTCAGATACAAGCAACTTTACGTGGCTTGTGTCCATAGCTCTGATATTCAGTGGATCTTCCATAATCCTAGCCCAAAACTTAGTATTCCATTTCCCAAAACACTAATTTTAGACTACACAACATTTTCACTGGTGCACTGGACTGTTGGTTTTACCATTGTTTTCTAGAAAAAAAATTTATTAAAATGCTTTTTAATTTTATTTGCTCTGCAGTATTCCAGAACACATCTTCATAGCTCCCTGAGCCTGCCTACAGCCATCCTTAGAGTGGCATTAATTTATGCATGATCACTGAAAATAACTTTATTCTACAGAGTCTACCCATAAATGGCAGAACATCAGTATTACATTTTTCCCAATTTATTAAATAGTTGTGATGTATAATATATATTATATAGAATTAATTACGATCATTGTTAAAATTCCTTAAATGTTTCAAGTTCAAGCCCCAGCTTTATTGTACTAATAATTCATATTTATGTAAAAATAACTTAAAAATAGTTTGCTACATCTTGAATCATGTTAATAATAATGAATAGGTGAAAAGCCCCGTTTTACAAATGGGGAAGCTGAGATTTTAAAAAGGGTAAAGGACTTGTTTTCAGTCACCATAGCTAATGAGTGGTAGATGTTGGGTTATCACATATTTATAAAGTTATAATGAACTTTTATTATTACTAACCACGAAGGGTATAACATGTATGAATTTAAGCTTTAAATGAAAGTTCAAGTAGATTTAAGAAGGATGTAAATATTTTGCCCTTAAGCTTCCAGTTTTTTTTTTCCAAAGCCATTCCCTTTTCTTCTCATGAATATGTCTTTTATTAGTTAAGTAAGCACTTGACAAAAGAACATTGCAGTCACTATTGATGCTCCTTAGCTTGGATTGCCATAAAGCTTATGAAAGGCTTCCACAGAAATAATGCTAGAACAGATTCCTCTGGGCTCCACAGGATTAGAGGCATTGGGCTATTGACAAATTGATACCAGGAAAGAACTTGGAGATCTCTGGAGGAAACGTAGCTGCAATCTCACAGTGTAACTAATGTGAGCTCTACTGTGAAACTAGATTTTTCATGTAGTCGTAGTCTGAAATGAGCCAGGCAGTTCTCAGATGTTGCTTCTACTGGCTTTTTGTTCCTTTTCTTTCATGGAAATCCACAGTCATCATAGGATATCATATGTTAGGTTCTCATTTCCAGTTTAGAATAAAGTCAAGGAAAAAAATCACCTCAGCATTAGATGGTCATATGATTTCAGGAAGTTCTACATTCATGTTTATAAGTGGTTACTAACCTGTGAAGTAAGACACTATGTCCAGGAGAGTATTTTTCTGATCATGCAAATCCTATTTCGTTTTATTATTCTGGACAGATTAAAATCTTTCTCTCTCTCTGTAGAAACTTACAGTATCTTTACCTTAACCTGACATGTGATTCTGTCTACACCTATTCATGAGCATCTCTGCTCCCTTAAGAAAAATACAAGTGAAACGACTTTGAGGTGATGTTTACCAAGGTCAGCACAGTAAGCCCAGTAGGAAGTCTGTTTTAAAATAATCCTCTTTTGAATTGCATTCTGGAGAAACATAAGAACAAGCACATCATATACTTTTTTTTTCTATCTGTAGCAGTTTCTTTGATCTCTCTCCTATTTGGCTCAATCCTCCAAACTCAGAACAGGTCTGTCAGTCTCTTGACCATAGAGGGGTGACTCATGGAAATCACCTAGCAACAAAAATCTCCAGAAACACCCTTAAATCACTGGCTATTTTTTGATGGTCTCATGACACTCTAAAAAATTGATCAAATTGGTCACCAGTTTCATATTTGCAGCATGTTCTTGACAGATCGAAATTTGCCATCAGAACCATCATGAAGTCCTCCAAATGGAGGCTAGCTTTCCTTTCCTACCAAACCTGGTACCCACATTTATTAATAGAGTGAAAATAAAAGTAGTCATCTCAAACAGTTTAATCTGCACATGTATAATTTGACTCTATAGTCTGTGTATCAAACTGTTTTCTTGAGTATATAGATTTTATAAAGACTGGTAAGAGTATTTGGAGCTTCTTAATACATAGTCTGCACTGTCCTTTTGATAATGAAATCCTATGAGGTGTACATTTCTCTAAGATCTTGGCCACCTGGGAGAAGCAAGGTTATACTTGAGCAGGATTTGAAGAAATTTAGATGGAGAAGCACCAATTCTGATAGGACTAGCCCTCTGAGGTCTCAGTATTCCATTTACTGCCTACTGTTCCCCTGGTCTTTACAGCTTTCCTTTGTGGGTAACATCCTCTCAGTGTTCAGGTGGGAGTAGGGGGCTCTAATAGTAAAAGCCGTAATAGGAGTAGTTTATTCTGTTGCTCCTAGAAATGCCTGCATTATTAATACAATCTCACAAAGAAGCGAATGGCTATCTAATAATACAATTTGAAATGGTGAGGTATCTATTTTAGGGCAAAGAGTACCTTCTGCTTTTTCTTTTCTCTGACACAACAGCCAAGCCATCTTGCAACAATCTAGCCTGCTGTATCAGCTAGAGACCCATGAGAGAAGCAGAACCAGTAGGAGATAATATACTAAGAAATGCATTGAATCTCCCTTGCTAAAAGTCAACTGACTAGGGACTTTACTGTCATCTATACAAAACCTTCACAGCAGCTCCTAGATTAGTGATTGAATAATTGGTGGCCGTTGCCTAGTGGGTTGACAAAACATCACATCTACTTTTTAGGAATACTAAGAAAACCATTTTCAAAGTGTTTAGCTATTTAAGTTTCTTCCATAAATATATACTTTTAAGACCTAAAGGAAGTGAAATGGCAAGGGTATTAGAGCCTGAGGAAGATAAATAAATTTTTTTCCCTTGGGCCATGTCTGTGTTATGCTTCAAAACTCTAATGAGTGACAGATTATGGTACCCAGGCAATATTTTATTTATCTTTATGATCATCTTGTGGATCTTGTGGATGATGATTTAATAGGATAATTATAATGAGCAGTCTTAATGAATAACAAATCAACTAATTATCAGCAAAAATTATTGTTACTGATGATACTGGTAAAAAGCAATTATTTAAACGGCAGGTATGGTATCATTAAGGTTAATAACTGGATATAGCTGAACGTGATTATTGATGCAGATCATCAAAATCAGTTGGAAATGAATTAATTGGATGTACCATTTGTTATCATTTATGTTTTATTTTAAAAGCAGCTATTATAGGTCAGGTTTAGAAAACACATTATAATTGATCAAATTACCACTACTGACCCCAAAATCAAATTTAGGCAATTATTTTTCACATTGAAGCATGTATTTGGGCTCAAATTTCCTTTTCTTTTCTTGGAATTCTTCAATAAGAATAGGATATGGGGCCATTATTACTTGTAGCACCATACAAATATTTGGTGTCCCAACCCATAATTTAATAAGACAAAATTTAATTGTGTTGAAATCTAGCCCTTAGTTTGTGTTGAAATCAGATTGACTGGTCTTATTTTGTCAGTTCAAAACCAGGTATGTTTTTCAACATGACATTTTCTGTATTTCAAATCAATACCATACTCTATATCCTCTTTCATATTTAAAAATATTGATGGCTGAATTATTGATGTTTAAAAATGCTCAGTAAAATTTTAAGTGTTTCTTTCTTACGGTGTGTGTGTTTAACTATGACACTTCCTAATTTTCTCTATCCATTCTGTTCCAGTCCTGAGTTTTGTACTTACGTTCCTTCCATCTTTCAACAAACACCTTTTTCTCCTCCCCCTGGCCTTTCACCCTCTTTTCAGAGCCTTTGGCAGAAGGCACTGAGGGAGGCTTAAGACTTGGGATTAAGACTTTTTCCTCCCTCAAGGGGTCTGGCAGCCTCAAAGACACTAGGTTATCCTTGGTGTTGGTAGCTAGCATTGGTGGCCTCTGTGTGTCCCAGCAGGGGCTCAGAGGCCTCCTGGCTGGCCTGCGCCACGCCTCTGTGGGGCTGTGTGACTGCTTTTGTCCTAGCATTAGTCACTCACACCCGCTGCATTGACCATTCTGAACTCCATTCCCCCCCCCCCGTCTCGTACACATAACTGCTTATCCATCCTCTGAGGACACATAGCGTTTCCTGCTTCTGAGGAAACAGTTATTAACCTTCTCCTAGTCAATGAGGTCCCTGAAACGCAGACTGTAGTCACCACTGATTTTCCAGTCTCATATTTGCTTTGGCACATAGAAATTCTTTTATCAATAGCCTGGATTTTTTGTGTGTGGGGGGGTGGGGAAAGGAGGCGGATGGGTGAGAGACCGAGGAGTCTTTGGGCTTTAGAACGAAATACAGTTTCTTGTTTCTCTTTCTTTAACAACCTACAGACTAAGATACATGCTGTTTATTCCCTTCAGTTGCTGTGTGCAACTCAGATAACTCTGACTATGAGGCAAGCATCTTGCCCGTTGCTTGCTTAATCCTCAAACAATTGTGTAAGGTAGGTATTACTGTCCTTGCTTTACACGTGAGAACTCTGAGACTGAGAGGACAAATAGCTTTGCCTACCGGGACAAGGCTAGTGAAGGACTGAGGTGGGATCCAGCCCTAATTCCAAAACCTGTCCTCTGCCAAGGGAAAATTTGGAGACCATGTAGTTACTATACATTAATAACCATCTTCTACTGAGTACCTACTATGTGTCAAGCACTGCTGTAAGAGCTTTTCAATCTGTTAACTCACAACAGCTCTAATAATTAGGTACTGCTATTGCCCCATTTTTCAAATGAGGAGGGTGGGGCACAGAAAAGTTATGTAATTACCCAAAGTCACACAACTAGCAGAAACCTTGACAGTGTGGTTTTTGATTCCTCATACTTAGCCTGTGTGCCATAATGTTATGAAGTCAGAATGCCAGAATTCAAGACTTAAAATTGTTTTAACCATACTGTCACCAGGAAAGAAAAGTGAGACGTCTTTGGTTAAGGTGCTCTTGAAACGTGACAACATTGGCTGTGTTTTTAAAAGTTGTCTTGAAAGGAAATGGAATTTTTATGGAATCAGTCTAATTGTTGTTCTATAACTTAGACTGCTTGTCCCATGTCCTCTCACTCTCATAAATGTAAATTCACTCATTTATACTTGAAAAATGCAAAAAATTAGCGTTTTTAAAAGCAATAGGTGCTTGGTTGAACGTTTATGGTGTATGAAAATAATTTTTTCTGGGCAAACTCTGAAGTAGAGAATTTGGTAGTATCCTTCTGCAATCTCTGTTCTGTGAACTTGCCTCTTGAGAACTGCTGCCTTTTTTAGAGAAATCACTTCATTGAGAACAGAGGACTTTTCTGTTTCCAGATTGGTGTGAGATTGGTACAGGAGAGCTCCATAATAAATTAACTGGTCCCCGAGAACATCATAATGGCTCTGTAGTAGGAACTGGAATTATACTTTACTTCCAAGCCATTATGTGATATTTGTCAAAGAATCAAGTAGCAGCGCTTCAAAGATTTATTGAGTGAAACCCAACCAGGATGCATTTTTTTTTGGTCAGTGTGTCTTAAAACCTCTTCACAAGTCTCTATTCTGGAAGTCTTTTCATTTTGTGCTTTATTCCTTTTTCCCTTTATACTCTTGTTTTTATTTCTAGGGTTGGATACAGTCTAGTCTAGAGTACAGAAAGACTTATGATTCTTTAGAAATAACCAATTTCAAAGCCCTAGTTGAAAGGGATTCGTGTTTCTCTTTTTCAGTAATAGATACATTGAATAACCTGGTACATTTTTTGCTTAGTGCAGGGAAGAATTAAAGAATTGAACCAAAGTTTCTCTGACAATGCAGTATGATCCACAACACTTAGCTTTGCCCAAAAAATTATATGCCAAACCCAGCACCCTTCAATAATGTCCCAACGCACCTGACACCTTGGAAAGTGAAGGTTTTACAGCCCTCTGGATCTTAAGGAAGACCATACTCATCTGTTGAAAGCAGTGAGAGATATTTAAGAAGTTCTTATTGAGAGCAGTGAAATATGATGAGAAAAAAAGTTGTAGCCCTTTATTCTTGTCCACCGTTCTAAGAGAGAGAAGCAAATCTTAAACATCAAAAGATTTCGTGAAAAAAAAAAAGACTTCAGTGCCACACTGAGTGCTTATTCTTAGTTAATCCTGGAAGAAAGGTTTGAGTTTTAGAGTTCCATTTCTATAGATAATTTAAATCCCATTCTAATTCCTTCAGAATTTTCTGATCTTGACTAATCAGGGCATTATATTAGTCATTACTACCATTGAAAGAGGAGAATTGAGTCCTGTTCAGGATTACTGTGGCATAAAAAGTAGTCTGTCCTATATCCCACTACAGAAAGCTGTGTCAGGATTGTTTTTATTTAATACTGAGATTTCAGTCTTCTAAACAACCAGAAACTATAATTTTAGTCTAATTACCAAAACAGTATTTGAGTAATATCTAGATGAATTTGATTTGAATTATCTACATTTACTTACTGATGGCATTTATTGAGTATTTCTGCCAGATTTTGTCTCTGTTCTTCACAATACCCCTACTTGTCATTATCCCGAATTTATAGATGATTGAAAAAAAAGGATCAAGTAATTTCTGTAATTTGTCCAGGACACTCTGCTGGTGTTTGAGCTGAACTTCCACTATGGAATCTAGCATTTTTGGCTGGATATTTGCCTAGTAGTTGATTGTGCTAAAATATGCATGTTTTCTTGCTTATTCTTCTTAATTCTTTGCTTTCTTGTCCCTCTCCTTCTTCTCTGACCACTTTTAGAAGGCTCTTATTTCTCCTGTAGAAGCTCTAAGTCTATTTTTATTAATAAAGATTTCCCTAACCATCCCCATGCTCCCTCCAAGTCTGATTTTTATGACCTTCTAAAGTGCCCTCATAACACCCTGTCTCTGCCTGTGATGGCATTTGTTCCACCGTACTATGGTCTCCTGTTTGTGTAGTTCACCTAATAGAGCGAAGATCTCATTCTCTGCTCTACATTAGAACCTCCTGGGGTGTTTTTAAGAAATGCCAGAGTTTGGGATCTACCTTTGAGGATGAAGTTCACAGATTTTTTTTTTAAATTGCCTGGGTAATTTTGATGCAAGTTCAGAAATGATAACTAAATATTAACCTATAAATTCTTCAAGGGTGAGGATAATTCAACCCTATTCCCAGAATTTAGTACAATCTCTTATACATAACAGATACTTAATAAATAGTGGTTAATTGAATGAATGAGTGAAAAAATGAATGAACTTTGAAATTCTAACTTACCAAGATTTTGCAATTTAAATATTTATCTAGTTGAACAATGTATGGTTAATGAACCCAAGAGAAGTATTCAAGAGCAATTATAATACTAGCTTCAAATTCAGCTAGTCCTTTATGATTTTCACAACTAAGCTGTGCTTGCCTAGCAGATCTCAGCACGCTGGTTCTCTAGGATGCTTCCTAAGAACTCCAAATTCAAGAAAAAGCAATTTATTGGGCTGAATGAAGTGCAACAATAGTGCAATCAGAATGTGAGGTTTCTTTGCAAGTCTCTCCTGGGATTTGAAGGACCTTTACCTACTGGTGTGTTATATTCTGCTCAAGTTCTGTGTCAGAAAACAGGAGGCATTTTAGAATTCAACAACCTGCAAAGGGATCCTGGCACCAGCACACAGCAGGCTACTGCCTTGGGCAACTTAATAGGAGAAATTGATTGTTACTCTAGGTAGCCATCAGGATATCGCTAGGTTTCTTAGAGCCATAAGAACATTAAGTGGGGTTTCCAGGACTGCGGTATATCCTTCAGGTCTCATTTCAGTGGCAATCAGTGCTCATAGTCCTTCTTCCAAAGCGCTGGAAAACATACTGGTATAATTAATGTCACTGAGATATTGTTTTTTCTTTACTTTCTTTCCCCCCCCCCCCTAAGAAAGTTAGGCAGGTTACAAGACAGATGTCTTCTAGGAAAAGCTGTTACATAATCTGAAATAAAATGCTACTCTCTAATAATAGTGGGGTGTTAAGGGACAATCAGTAAACTTCCTTGAATGAGATCAATCATAGAAATTTTTTAGGGCACCATATTTCAAATTGGGATGCAAATTCTAAACTCATTTACCACATGCATGGTGAGAACCACAAGTAAAAGGCCAGTTTTGTAAAGATTCATAAATCTGTCAGTTGGTTATGTCTGTACCTGGGATCATAAGTAATTTTAGTGTTGACAAGGACAGATTCTTGCTGGGGGCAGTTTGAAATTAAATCCAGCAATCCAGGACAAATCGATAGCTGCTTATTGACGGCCCACTATTTTCAAGGCTGGGCACTTAAAGGGAAAGGAAGTTGAGTAAGACAAGGTTCCTACCCTCAAGGAACTTTCTGTTGGGTAGGAAAATTGCAGCTTTTGATTATAAAGTAAAGTCTTGTTGCAAAGAAACCATAATAGTTTATAGAGGAGCGCAATTGTAGGGGAGCTTGCTTTAATGAAAGTTAAGTGGTTGTCCATTCCCTACACGTGCCCTTTTTTTCCCTCATATAATTGCTATCAGCAACTCTTTTGATAAAGAAAGCATTGGGGGGAAAATATGATGTATACATTATTTGTTTCTGCTATTAAAGTAAAAATAGGCATTTCTATAGACATGGAGAACATTCTTTTACCCTAAGTATCTGAATCCAAGATGCTTTGGAGAAAGAATTGTTTCACTGAATTAACCCTTATGAATGGATCCTCAATGAAGGATTGCCTATACTTAGGGTGGTTCGACCTCACGATTATCTGACTTCACAGTGCTGTAAAAGCGATACACATTCAGTACAAACAGTACTTCAAATTTTGAATTTTTATCTTTTCCCAGCTAGTGATATGAGGTGGGACACTCCCTCGTGACGCCGGGCCGGGGCAGCTAACTGCCCCACCATCACAAGGGTGAACAGCCAATATACTTACCACTGTTCTATACCCATACGACCATTCTGTTTTTCACTTTCAGTACAGGATTCAACAAATTACATGAGACATTCAACACTTTAGTATAAAATAGGCTTTGTGTTGGATGATTTGCCCAATTTGTAGACTAATGTAAGTACCCTGAGCATATTTACGGTAGGTTAGGCTAAGCTTTGATGTTTGGTAGGTATATTAAATGCATTTTCAACTTACAATATTTTCAACTTACGGTAGGTTTATCAGGACATAACCTCATTGTAAATTGAGGAAGATCTGTCCTCATTTGTTTAGCAAAGGACAGATCTTAACATCACCGTTGTGTGCATTAGCTGACAGGAATGACCTCCATGTGCCCTTTTAATAATTAAGGACCTTATCTGAATTGGAGTATATTCAAAATTTGCAGGTTAAATACAATGCTGTAGTACATTTGGGTACTCACTGAAATGGATAAACAGAATAATTTTTCACAGTCTATATCTGCAAAGGTTTCTGATTTTCACTCACCACCTCCAGGCTACCCAAGTGCTGCCGAGTCCTCCTAAGTGGTTCTTTCACTCAGTTCTTGTTGCCGTTTGCCTTGTTTGGTGCCTTTTTACCCCTCATTTGAACAAACGTACACAGTCCAAAGCAGGTTTCTCACCCTTGGCACAAGTGACGTTTGGGCTGGAAGGTTCCTTATGGTATAGATGGCTGTTTTGTGCATCGTTAGGATGTTGAGCAGCAAGCGTCCTTGGCTTCTACTTACTAGGTGCCAGTAGCACACACCTCCAGTTGTGACAAACAGAAGTACCTCCAGACATTGCCAAATGTCCCTGGGGGCAAAACTGCCCCCAGTTTAGAGCCCCTTGTCTAAGGCAGTTTCTAAGCTTTCTTCCTCAGTCTCGGCCCTGTTCATGGTAGCTGCTGTTTTCATGGTTCTAAGCCTTGCGTTCATTATGTCACTCCTGTGCCCCCAACCTCCAGTATTCAGGTCTTTATCACCCTCACCCCTGTCTTTTTTAAGTTTTTTTTTTTTTTTAACACAGTGCTAATGAACCTGGTAACAAACTAAAGAGCAAAGAAGAGCCGTGGAAAGCAAGTCTCCTGCTCGACTCCTTTCTTCTCTCATGTCCAAGAAGCAACTTTAAAAACAGTCTCTTATTTACCTTTAGCAGTTTTCTCCCTAGCTCTTGATAGAGTTACCTTCTGTTTATTTGACTTATCAATTTTAGGCAGTGTCTGCTGGCTCTCTGTTTTAGAGATGGGGTTATAGCTTGGTTATGTAATTTTTTGTTTTCCCTCCCTTCTTCCCAATTTTTAACATTTAGGTGATTATTTATAGTTATATATGGTATCCTTTAAAAATAAAACATTATTGGCCAGTCAGCTTTCAGAACCACAATGTTGTACCATCTGAAGCTGGATGGGACTAGAGACCCAGCTGATAATATCTCTCAACCCTTCCACTTTATAAGATAAGACCTTCACTGCTTTTGCCTTTCCTCCCCCTCTTGCATATCCCACTTCCTGTCGGCTCTACTTTTATGTACATTACCATTTACAGTGTAGACTGTTTCATTCTGTCTTGCAATTACAACCAAGCTCCTGTGCTTCATTCTTAGGTTGGCTCTTTAAGTTGAAAGCCAATAGGCCAAATTTACATTTTTATGACTATGCAGATATTTTCAGTGTCAGGTCAGGTAGAGGGCTATAATTTTATTTTCTTTTCTATAGGTCTAGTGTCATGATCCTTGCACCATTTGGAGGAGAATGATCAGTGTCAATATCAGATAAACTCTGTCTTCAGCTCTTATCAACTGTGAAAAATTGTGCTCTAATGTACATTAATTCATAAATAGCCTGCATCTTTCTTGTGAGTTCTTATTTGCCTTGTTTCCTGCAACGTTTGCCTATTTTCCTTCATCTTATTCTTACATTTATCATGTCTGTCTCTTTCTCCACATGTTCAACCGGATGCTTGGAGTTTCCATTCATTGTTTTTTCTAGGTGGGACCCGTAGTTTTTTGCATTCCATGTCTTTCTAATTTTTATTTTATTTTCATTTTGCTAGGGTATAAGCTCAAGTAACTTAGAAAGAAAAAGTGTATTGGAAGTAAACTTTGTATGGGCTCTTGTGTAATGAAAAATTTCCCTCACCTTGGTTAATAGGTTGGGCACAGAATTCTAAGTTTAAAATATTTTTTGTTCTCAATTCTAAAGGCATGGTTAGACTCAGTGCTGCTGAAAAAAAAAAAACCCATGCTTTTTAAGAAGACTTTTTTTGCTGTCTTGTATTTGGTGTCGCTAAGTTACGCTATGGTCACATACAATCCCCAGATCTCAGTGGATTGCCACAGGGTAGCTGTGGGTTGGCTCTAGCTTGGCCTCAGATGTCCTCTTAAGTCCAGAATCTAGACTAAAGGAGTAGCCCCTATCTGCTAAAGCTCACTTCTTGACAAGAGAAAGGAGTTGTGGTAGAAGCAAATGTTGACACTTAAAGCTTCTGCTTATGTTATTTCCCCTCACTTTCCACGCCAGTCACTTGGTGTCCAAGCCTGACACCAACAGAGCAGAAAACATTCCCTGCAAGCCTCCTTCTCCAGCCCCACACTCCCCGCAGGGAGGGGCTCTGAGGGAGGGGCCCTGAGGGAGGGGCCATATAGAGATGGGCCCTATAGAGAGGGGCAGCGAATACGCAGGAGCAGTAGTACAAGGCACCACACTCTGGGAAGATTTTAGGACTTTCTTTTTAGTTTTGGTGTTCTGAAAATTTTTAATGATCTGTCCAGATGGTTCTTCTGTTCAGCTCTTGTTTCGGGCACTGAATGGATCCTTCCAAAAGACTCATACTCTTCCTGTGAGGACAGGTCCCCAGTTATCTCTTTAGTAACTTCTCCTTCCTGTTCTTCACTCATTCTTCTAGAAATTAAACCACATGAATTGCTTTTATATTCATTTTAATCTTTTTTTTAAAGCATGTATTCCATTATTTTGTCTTTTTATGATATTTTCCATACATTTATTTTTCAATTAATTTTTTAAATTGGCAATACCAAATTATTGTTTCAATTGTGATTTTGTTTGTTTGTTTTACTCAAAATATTTTGTTCTTGCTTTATGAATATAAAACATTCTTGAATTCCTGAGTAGATGAATTGGGTTATGTTCTGTTTTCTGAATTATCTCCATTTCTCTCAGGCTGTACTTTTCTGCTTATCTATCTTGGTTCTCTTTTCAAGGGTTTCTAACTAGAAGCACTGTGAGAAAGTAAGTTCAGTTTGGCGTTAGTAAGGAGCATGTCAGGTACTGACTGTTGCATATGCAAGAATGCAAAGGCTGTACTTGGAGACTCCAGTATCCACACAGGAGCCTTCTCTTTGCCCAGTTAACTCAAGGTTCTTTGTAATTCTTTCCACCTACGCTCCAGAGAGTGCTTTACATTTTCCTGCCTAAAGACATAAATATGCATTGATATCCACCCTTAGCAACAATATAGGAATCATATTAAAATGTATGCTTCTCTTTGAAGAGCCCATTAAGAAATGAAAATGTATTTGTGTTTCCATAAGGTTGTGAGTTTCACAAAGCTTGTGTTTTATACTGGTAATGAAGACTCAGTCAACCCTTTAACTTAGTAGGCATATAATTAAGCTGGTCTGGCTTCTCTGTGCTCCTTCCCAGTGTCAATGTGAATGTTACACAATTTGATGAAGGGCCCTAGAGCACAAGCTTTCAATTTTTTTAAATCTAAAATTAACGGTAATGCATTTGACATCAAAAAGCAGTGAACACGCATAAACATAAATATGCATTTAACTGAAATGCTTACTATACACAAAGCAATTTTATATTTTCTTTTTTGTTTCAGGTTTTTAAATTCTTATCAAGACCTACTCAACTTGTTTTATTACTCACTAATCATTTCATGGTGTGAAAACCAGTGCTATAGAACATTGTCCTAAGAAGGAAACAAAAATATTCTCTGAGTTTTCAAATACGTATCACAGAATCTCTTATCTGAAGTCATTGTCTTTATTTTTTAACATTATTTTAAAATTCAGAGTCTTATGTGTATTTAACATAACAATTCATAGAAAGCTTTTTTATCTGGGTATTTTCTCCAAAACTCAAACTTAGAGAAAAAACCAGAACACGAAAATATATAAATGACTCAAGCACTGCCTAGCATAATAATGGATCTATGTGGGCTTTGTGTTTATTAGGGTATTATTGTGTGGTCAGTATTGCCTATTTTTATGGCGTGGAATTTACAACATATTTCGAACAATTTTCATCAAAAGGTTTAAGCATTGTTGCTTGATTTGACCCGCTTCTGTATTTTGAGGTCACCCTAAGGATGGCTAGAAACAAACAGCTGAAGGACTGTGCTGCAGGTGCCCCTCTGGCAGATGGCTGCTTATACCTAAAGCTCTCCTCAATATTTGGATGAAAAAATAGCGTATCACACTTGCACAAGATTAGTTGAGCACTCTTTTTAAGACTGATTAAAATCTGGGATTGGCAGAGAAAGGGATTCAACAAGAAACATGAGGCATGTACAGTTATGTTATGCAACGAAAAGAATTCTGTATTCAGTACTGCTTTCTTAGAGAAGTAAAGGCATGGCAGTGAATTCTAAATCAAAAAAAATTTCAGTGGAATAACCCATGACTGAAAAGTAACTGTGAGCACACCCATGGTTAACATCAATTGATTATGTTGTGAGTAAATGAGGGTTTGTTTTCAATGATTGTTTGGGGAATTGAGTGCCTTTCAGGTAGCTAGAAAGTTGCATAAGTGCGCAGTTTTAAGTGGATTCTGCCATGCTACTGAAAAAATCTTAAGTGTTGGTTAACTTGTCTGAAAGAGAAAGCAAAATAAATTTTTTTCTTCCCTGGGAGTTGGGAGGAAGATGGCTTTTTAAAGTTTTTTGGAACCCTTCCAAAGAAGTGTTGTTGAGGATTCCTGTAAGTAATAGCCACACAAATAATCACAGATTACAGTGTCATACAACTCCATTAACTAGGTGAAGGAAAAATAGCAACATTTTCATCTTAATGAGATGTCACCTCCCTCCTTTACTATACCATGCATCTTAATGTCCTTGCCGTCTACACTGACTTGGGGCGCCAAGGCTCTGTCATTACTTGGCAATTCCTTTCTCTAATTTCTTGTGACACCCGATGCTTAAATCCACAAGAAATATGAGGTGAGGCAGAGAGAATTCCTGCAGACTGACTTGCTATATGCAGAACATTCATTTGCATTATTCATTAGATAAGAGCACTGATTTGCATCTCATTCTCCTTGTCTCCTTTAGGTGAAGAAATACTGGAGAACTCTCCATATTCCCGCAAATTTTTATATTAATAATAATTATTAGGGGAATTAAGCTTCATTACCATCCTAGATTTTGTCTTGTACCGTTTGCAATTTCTCTTAAAACACACACACACCCTAAACAGTCCCAAAGCCCTAAACCAACGTGCTTTTCCCCCTTTGCGTTTAAGATATTTGAAGCTTTAACATTTGATGAAAGATCTGAATACATAAATATATTTTATTGAAATGCAAAATGAGACATTTATTTATGATCTATATCTAACATTAGGAATGGGAAGGAGGAGGGGGTGGGAAAAAAGTTTAGGCACAGTACGTTGTCTCCACAGATCTCATTTTAGAGAAATTTCCTAGCAACAGAAGCATGCCGCAAGTTAGAAGATACTGCTGGTAGTATGTTCTTCCCTTCTTGACGGTCAGATCCAAGTGATGAAATTTTGCTTTTTATTTTCTCTTCAGGAGGACTGATCAATTAAGATTATACTTTTATGTAAGCTTTAGCCCCATCATTATCAAAAAAGTTCTACTAAGTAGATGGAGCTCTGTGTTGGTCGCTAAAGTTCCCGTGTTAGGTACAGGAAAAATAATAAAATAGCCTCTTTCCTTGGCCTATAATCTCAGTCCCCCACAGTCATAGTAAACTTCCAAACACTCGCCAGTTCCTTGGCACAGGTGTGGTAGGGCTTTGTTTATGTCCTCTTGTGATTCTCTGGGATTCTGAGGCATGAGCTGCACCAGAGAGTCTGATCTGCATCGCACATTCCATTGGAACTGCTGGTGCATTGACAGAGGAGAAGCCGGACGTCCCGTGGATGGCAGTCTTCGTTATCCTCTTCGGGAGAGAAGGGAGCAGAGGAGTCAGGCTCTTTCTTCTGCCTGCTGATTTGCTGCAGCTCACTTGCCCCCTGAATAAATGATGGCATTCCACTGAAGGCTGCAGTGAATCTAGTGTCATGGATCAGTCACAACACCCAGAAATGGAATAGAATTCTGATGGCGTTTAGGTGACACTGTAACTAGAAATGTGGCATCTGGCAGGCTGGGATGGTTTGTCTGGAGCAGAGGTTTTGCACAGACTGTACATTGTTTCATCAACACAGGTAACAGAAAATTGAATTGATTCTTTTGCTCTGCTTTTGCGTGTCTCCTAGAGGCTTTAATTCACTCGTGGAAGAGGTCATCACCAACATTTATTATCCTCGTTCACAGGCACCGCCTCACACAACTGCTGTTTGTTCTTGTCTGGTTCCTGTGATTTAATGCTGTGATGCAAAGCGGCTACTTCCGTTCTTTATGGCTGAGGCTGGCACACTGCAGTATTTAAGGTTTTTTGGCATCCTCTCAAGGAGCACCATTTTTGAAATAGCCCTCATTTGCATCAGACTGAAACTGGAATCCTGTCCAAGATTTGATTTTTGGCCAGTGACCAGTTAGGTCAACTTCAGATTGTGTTTTTCTTGCAAGAGTGATTGTTTAAAGATATTTTTCTACTTCAAGCATTCATTTTTGTTTTTCAAATAAGAAAATTCCTTTTCACTTATTTAATTAGGGGCAAAAGGTGACCTTTCAAAGTAACAAACATTACTATTAAAAATTGGGGGCAGCTTATGCTTAGCTGTGTTAGTTTTGGATGATTATGCCATTTGGAGGACATCAATCTTTTGTTTTTGTTAATGTCATAATGGGCTTGTAATGCCACACTTCATAAAAATGTCACTGGTGAGCTATTTCCATTATAGAAGTTTTATTGTGGTTTCAAAATCCTGAATGAACCAAAGAGATTACATTTGAATATCTCGCATTCTAAAAGCAGGGCCAGTAGACAACTGTGATTTCCCATCCTGCCCACCTCCTCTCCGCTCCCTGCAAAACTATTACTGAGCATCTCAGCAACGGTATTACGTGCCCCTTTCCCCCGCTTGCCTAAGCCAGAAACCTCGCAGTCGTCCTTGATCTCCTCTTACGCTCATCCTTGTGGTCTCATTACTGTTACTGTGTGACAAACCACCTCAAAGCTCAGTGGCACAAGCTGGAGAAGAGTGGTGCGTGGGATGGAAGATATTTCTGTGGCTGTCTTTGGTAAACACCGTCAGTGCCTGTTCACCCTCTGTCCACCGCTATTCACGTCCTTTCCGCATTGAGATGCCCAAGATCCCTCCCTCAGAGTTCCCCCAGCCTCGTCTTAACTTGAAGTCTGGGATGTTATCGTCCAGATCAGAACCAGGTGCCAAGGAGGCTCTGTGGACGCAGTTCTTCTGGTGTGTTTCTGTTCACCCTCTGGAGAGCTATGAATAAAAGATTCCAGTTCTCTTCCTCCCATACCCAGCATGCAACGAGGGTCAGGCATAGGATAACCACTGTAGACAAAAAAGGAGGAGGAACAGGAGGCACGCAGCCATCACTCTTGAACAGCAGGTGTGAACCTCCGTTGGACACACCTTGCTCATTCCTTGACCAGGGCTCAGATCTGCTCCCAGGCAGTTGTTTTCTCCAGCACTGGATTTCACTCCCTGAGTTATTTTGCCTTTTCGGGAAGAAATGGCCCACGTTTGCAGCTGAGTAGCTTCTTCCTACTGCTTCCTGCTCAGAGTAGGTCATGGGTCCAAAGACCCCATCCCCTTCATCTGGTGTTGTATCTGCAGCCCTTTCAGTCCTAATTGATTCAATTCCTTTAAAACGTTCAGGTTTCCTGTGTATCAATTTATAAATCCGCTGCGTGAGACAAAAGGCACACCCAGAAATCTTTTCAGTAGCTGTAGGACAAAACCCTTTAGAGTCTAGGTGCCTCTTGTTTAAAAAGGCATGCCCTTAAATCCAGAAGGCTCCACACATATTTGAAAGGTTTATAAGGCACCATCTTAAATCCTTCTGAAGTTTTAATGAAGGATTTTACAATCTCACTCTTTTCTTCTTCCTAACATTGAGACATTTTCCTAACAGGCCTAAGTTTGATCTTTGCGCTGAGGCCCTTTCTCACTTTGAAAATCTTCTGTGCAGAAACACTGAATGAACTATTACAAAAACAAAAAACAAACAAACAAAAAAACAAAGCAAGATCTTTGTATTTCTGGTAAAGCTTGCTTAAAAGCTGGTCAGTACTTTTTTCCTTGCATCTCACTGTGTCTTACACACGGCTGGAAGAAACAGATTAGCACGTTTGGCATCCTGCCTAAGAAACGTCCTCAGCCAAATCTGCCAGTTTGCTAACCATACTTTTCACGTTCTGTATCAATGCAGCCAATGGGGTTGCCAAACTTCCTGCTGCTACGTGGTAAAGGTCAGTTTTTTCCTAGTCTCCGATAACAGTTTCTTCCCTCTCATCCCAGCTTTCACCAAAGTCTCCTTAAGACCTTTCCAGCTTTCATTGACTGCCTTCACTAGCTTTCACTTACTTTCACCAACTGTCTCTTTAAGGTCCTTCCAGCTTCTTCCCACTGCCCGACTCCAAAGCCAGTGTCACATGTTCCAGGCTTTTGTCATGGCAGAACTCCATTCTGGTACCAAATTTTTCTGTTCTGGTTGCTATTTCTCTGTAAGAAACCACTACCCAGTGCTGGGGCACAAATTACCTTTCATTATGTGTAAAGATTCTGGGATCAGGCATTCAGACAAGGTACAGTAAGGGCAGTTTGTCCCTGTTCCACAGTTTCTAGGGTCTTACCTGGTAGAACTCAACAGCTGGGGGTCAGTTCACCAGCTGGAGCTAGAATCATCTTCAAGTGTCTTCGCTCCCAGGTCTGATGCTTGGTGCTGGAGACCTCAGTTTAGGCTATTTGCTGAAGCACCTTCATGTGGCCTTTCTACGTGACCTGAGCTTTCTCACTGCCTGGTGGACTCAGAGTAGCAGAAATTTACTTCATTGAAGCTCAGAGCTTCAAAAGCAAGTGTTATAGCTGACAAGGTGTGTGTTAGTTTTCCAGGGCTGTTGTGACAGTATGCCACAAACTGGATGGCTTAAAATAGAAATTTATTACCATGCAGCTCTGGAGGCTAGAAGTCTGAGAGATAGGTGTTGGCATGGCTGTAGTCGTTCTGAAGGCTCTAGGAAAGAATCCTTCTTCCATTCCTAGCTCCTGGTGGCTGCCAGCAATCCTTGATGCTCCTTGGCTTCCAGCTACATCCCTCCAGTTTCTGCTTCTCTTGTCACATGGCTTTCTTTCCTCTGTGTATATCTGTATCTTTGTGTTCTCACCTCTTTTTATAAGGGCACCAGTCCTTGGAATTAGGGTCCACCCTAATCTACTGTGTCCTCACTTGACTAAGTGCATTTGTAAAGACTCTATTTCTAAATAAGATCACTTTCTGAATTTTTATGGGACACTGTTTATCCCCATACAAGTTGGAAATTACACTGTCTCTGTAACTTAGCCCTGGAAGTTACATAGCATCATTAGCACTGTGCTCCAGTTGGTTGAAGTAGTCACAGTCATGCCCAGGCTTAAGGGGAGGAGGGTTAGATCCCACTTATCTGATGGAGTCACCTTGTAGAAGAATGTGAGATATGAAGTGTTGTTGTGTTCCTCTTTGAAAAGTGCAATCTGCCACCCCCTTATCCAGACCCTGACCAAATTCTAATTGATTCTACCTCCAAAATAACATCTCAAATATATTCACTCACCTCCTTTGCCACCTACTCATGCAAAGGACCGTCATCTTTCATCTGAATTACTGCATTAGACGCTTATGTAATTTTTCTGCACCTGCTTTTACCTCTTCTCACCCACTGACCACCAAGCTTCAGGAAGAGAGGTATTAAAACTATAAATTGATTCATGTCACTCTCTGTTTAAATCTCTTTGGAGGCTTACAATTAATTGCATGTACAGTAAAATCTAGATACCTCCCAGTAGTGTAAGAAGCCCTGAAAACCCCTGGCTTTCCAACTGCCCCAGTGAAGCAGTATGTCACCTTTTTCTTCTTCATATACTAGTCTCCAGTCGCTCAGGCCTTCTAAGAGTTCTTGGACCAACCCAGCCATGTTTGCGCCTCAAAGACTGTGCCTTATGCTTTCTTCGGCCCGGAAATCTCTTTCTTTGGTTCTTTATTAGGATCACATTTTACATATTCTTAGTTTCATAGTAAATGATGCCTCTTTAGGTAATAATGATGCTAATTATTACAGCTGACGTTCTTTTTGAGTTAGCTCAAAATATTTTTCAGGCCTTGGTGGTAGTCATTCTATCTGGATTATTTTTCTGAATCCTTATAACACCCTGTGAAAGAGGTTCTACTATCATTCTTATTTGTTAGATAAGAAAACTGAAGCTTAGAGATTTTAAAGGATGTCCCCCAAATCATACTACCATGAGCTGTATAATGTGCACCGCACGTTATATAAAGGTTAGAATTATACTCAGCACTCTGACTCCAGAGATTGTCCTTTCAACTGCTAGACCCTGCTGCCTCTGCAGAAAGACTCATCCTTTATTTTATTCCCGGTCATAGCACCTATTTCTTTTCTTCATTTTATTGTTCACTCTCTGTAAAAAAAAAAAAAAAAAAAAAAGTTTGTACTTATTTATTGCCTATCTTTCCCATTAGCACTGAAGAATTTTTATTGTTCATAGCTGTATCGCACCACCCACACAGCACATAGTAGATACTTAGTAAGTATTTGATAAATAAGTGTAGTGTTGTGTTGATACGTTTCGTATTATCAACCACCAGTTTTGGGGAGGAGAGGGTGGAGACCAGTTTTGGGGAGGAGAGGGTGGAGACTGATTGTACCTTTTTTGAATTTCCATGCTGCCACCTTAGCGCTGATTTCAAGCTGCAGCTTAACAACTGACTCACAAGATTCCAGAAAATTGAGCTCTAGCATAGCAATGAATGAATGAATGAGTAAGTATTGCGAAGGACAGAGCAGCTCACCCAGTTACTGGTTTTCGGGGGGGGCTTCTCTCCAAAAGGCCTTGCGCTTTTAGCTCCAAACAGAGCAAACACATTGGTGAGCGTTCAGAGCACAGCTGCTGTCAAAGCTGCAAAAGGGCAATGAAGAGTTAACGCGGCGTCTGAGATACTAAATACCTCTACGACAATGTAGTGAGAAACACTGAGACCAGATACTGTCATTTCTTCATTTTTTTTCACTGCCTCAGGTGTTGGCGAGGACATGTATGATTCAGAAGCAAGGGCAGGATGACTTTGTTTTATCCTTTACAGGGAAAGAATGGCTGCGACTGGAGCAGCAGGACTGAACAGAAAGGAGAAGGATGGAGGGGAGTCATTAATATTTCACATTACATGTAAAAACGCTCAGTTACAGCCTTAGCTAGGAAGAGGAATTTCCTTGAGACTATTTGTTAGATTTTTATGCTAAATGATTGTACAAAAGGCTGATTTATAATTGGCCCAATTATTTACCTCTGTATATAATACAGAGTGACATAGGCATTATTTTTTAAACCAATACGTGCCACTCAGCATCGCTGACAACATCTTATTTGACAGTTCTTAATTTCAAAAATACCACTTGAATTTTTTGATCAGTAGTCCCATGCCAATGTGAATCTAGCAATAGAGTTGAATGAATTTGTAGCATTTGGTGGGACTGTATTTATCACATTAGGTATGAAATTCTTGACATGATATTAGCTGGCTGCAGCACCAGGATGGTAAGACAAGGGGGCAATGCCTAGAAGTCTCAGTCATGACCAGGTGTAATATGTCTCTTGTTTAACTGACAGGTCTATGCTTTGGTCCCATATCTTGCAGTCCCTTCACACTCTGCATAAATAATACCTCCTATTACGCACATTCATTCTGGGATTTTGAATTAATAAATTCTAAAATGCTCTCCTTGCCAGCTCCAAGATCTGGAGTTTTAAAAGTGCATGTATAATTAATTTTGTTTTAGAATTTTGAATTAATACCAAGAGAAATGCCTTTCTCTTTATTAATTTCCAGGTGTGAGTTTAAAGAAAACAGCAACCAGTTTCCTTGAAATCATATGAATAATACTGGAGCAAGACTGTCTCGGTTGGAGACAAAAACATTATATTTGTGTCTCATGGTAATCTATCCGTTGGTTAATGGACCCAGAACCCTCTAGACAGATCACAAATCCACGTAACAGAGCGGATTTTTGCATTAGGATTCCTGACTTAGGTGAAAAATGTGAAAAATCAGATGCAGCCAAACAGTTTCCTATTGATTACAAATGTGCGGATCAAAAGTAAGTTATTCCATCTAAGGCAGCATTTATTTAAATTTAAAATTGTCCTTCCTGGTAATCTCATTTTGGTTAGTGGCATACAAATCTGAAATTTTAAAGAGTATTAATTCCATTCCATTTGAGGGGCTTCTTATAGCAAAATAGACATTGATATCTGGTCATACTTTGGGGTGTCTTAGGGCTTGGATGAATTTAGAAATGCAAATGAAGCTTGAGGACGACGTTGTTAACTTATTTTTTTAAGAAAGTAAACAACTACTAGTGTCTAAAGATAAAAATGGGAATCAAAAATCCCCAGCCTTGTCAAATCACTCTTTGCTGCTCAAATATCTGACTCAGTTTTTCCCTCTACCATTTGAGCATAGCACTCTAATAGTATTCGGTAGGTTCATAAGATGTTTTAGTATTCTGCGCTCTTAAAAGGACCTTATAAACTTCGTCCATTGTCTCGCATCATCTTACCTGGTATAAGAATCCTCTACATCACCCTGGACAGATAGACAGTTCTAGTTTGAACACATCTAAAACTGGAAAGTTCTTAATATCCTAAAACATTTGGAGCAATGGCTTAGCAGGTAAATGCAAGTCAAAAGTTAAAAACTGAAGTGCCTAATTTGAGCAGGTATTCGTGCACCAGTGTTCATGGTAGCATTATTCACAGTAGCCAAAATGTGGAAACAAACCATGCCCACTGACAGAGAAATGGATAAACAAAATGTGGCATGTACACACAATGGCGTGTTACCCGGACTTAGAAAAAGGAATAAAATTCTGACACATACTGCAACATGGATGAACCCTTAAGATACTATGCCAAGTAAAATGAGCCAGACACAAAAGGACAAACATTCTATCATTCCACTTATGTGAGGTACCTAGAATAGTCAAATTTATAGAGACAGAAAGTAGAATGGTGGTTGCCAGGGTCTAGGAGAAGAGGGGAATGGGGAAATTACTGTTTAATGGATACAAAGTTTGGGAAGCTAATAAAGTTTTAGAGAGAATGTGAGTGTACTTGTTAATTCCATTAACTGTACACCTGAAAATGGTTCACACGGTAAATTTTGTACTGTGTGTATATTTGCCACCATTGAAAATGACAGCAGTGGCAGCAGCAGTGAGAGACAAGGTGCCTTGGAAGAAGCCAGGGGCCCATGAGCATCTTTGTGTATGTTCTCACCCTCTGATTGTCTGTGCCCCCGCACGTCTGACTCCTACTTTGTGCAGCTGTCCTCCTCCTTTTTACACAGCCTTACTGAATGGATAACCTTAGTGTCCTCTACAAGGAAAGTGGGTGGACTTTGTTCGAGAGCCTTATCCCAAGGGATGACTTCAGTGCCAGTGTGTTTCACTGTGTTTTTCCCCAGGGGTCTTCCCATAACCCCTAGGCCCCAGATTCCAGCTGTTAGCCCAGAATGCCAGTGTCTGGGAGTCAGCCCCTGCCTTCCTCCTCCCACCTGCTGAGGGCCCTGGAGACACACAGATTAGCCTGGAATCCCCCTCTCTTGTCTCTTGTTTGTTGATTTTCTGACACATCTTCTACCTTGTTTTTCTTTTATTTAGAAAATGAGTGTTTAGTTTTGAATTTTAAGATACAATTGCTATTCCTGGATGGGTGAAATGATCTTTGTTATAGTTGCCATTCCTTATGTGCAAGTAGATTGTGTGCACTCGGAAATTCCCAGTGATGCCGTGAGGTTCGATTCTAATGTTCACTTTAATTCAGTTGGCTCACATTGGACAATAAGATCTGACCAATTCTGAATAATGAAAGTTAGACTACGATGGTTTCTTGAAAAATGAGAACCATTGACTATTTTTTAAAAGAATTAAATTTTCTTCCTTTGAAATTCCATGTGTATCATAAACAAAGTGAACAGAGACAAATAGGTAAAATGAGATAAGATATAGGAGGATTATAATTCAGAATATACTGGTACTGTAATATATAATAAATGTACTTGATATATACTAATTGTTTAACTCAGATTCAGAAATTGAAAGTGCCTTTTAATAAGTGGCCAAGTTGTCTTTTCCTTTGGATGATAGGACACTTTTCTTGAATGGTAGAGTGATTTTATCTCCTGTTAGTCTTACCTCTCAGAGACCACCTTCCACAACTTCTGCACTGTTGTTGCCTCTCAATATTACATTTTTTGCTTACAGCTCTTTAAGTTTCTCATGGCCTTCCAGATTTTAAGTTTCACCTACTCGTGGCCGTTTCTTCAACCTTTTTGTACTCTCCAAGCCTGGGTTTCCAACTGCCAACTGAACATTTCCACATCTCAGAATAAACAGAAATTCTAGATATTTTAAACTGAACTCAGCCTCTTCCTCCTCATTGTCCACTTTTCTTGTATTCCCTCTCCTTCTCTGGCTAGAAGCCATTCCTTGCTGTCCTACTAATAATGAGTAGTAACTAGTATTATTGAACACTTACTACACATCAAGTACTTCCATAAATATCAGCCCTTGGAAGTGTACTTAATTATACCTTCAGTTTGCTGATAGGAAATACAGTCTGAGTACAGTTAAGCAACTTGCTTAAAAGCCTCAAGTGAAGATTCTGTCATTAAGACTACAGCGCTTGTATCTTCAAAGTTGTGTTTTGCCAACTAGTCACTAAGTCCTTCGATTTTTTAATGTCTCTTGAACCTATTTCTCTTCCACATTTTATCTGTATTTCCTCTACCACTATCTTAGTTCACATCATCCTAATTTCACGTGGAATATAACAATTCTTAATTTGCCTTCAGTTTCACCTCACGCAGATACATTTTCTCTTGCTACCAGACATTCCTCCCTCTCTCCCTTCTTCCTTTCCTTCTTTCCTTCCTTCCTGCTTCCTCTTTTTTGAGTGATTGAAAAAGAAAAGATTCATCGTGTCTCTCTCCTGCTTAAACTTTTCAGAATCTCCACCTTGGCTTCCCAATCACATCTAAACTCCCTAACCCTTTATGATCAGGTCCTTGAACTCCTGCCTAGCATTTTGTTTTACCATTTATTTCCTTACACATCACTTCCAGCCATACCAAAGTGCTAGAGGTTGTCAGTGGATCATGCATCCTGGTCTTTGTGCTTTTGCCCACTCTTCTTCCTCTACCCAGAAGTCCCTTCTTGTTCACTAATTTCTGTCATTCTTCAGAACTCAGTCTGAATGTCATTCTTCGGGGATGGTTCATCTCCTCACTCTGCTCCCCAGCCTGCACCCCCTGTTCCTATGGTGCACTGAGCGTCTCCAAGGCAATAACCAAATACTCTTGGATGATTTTGTCAGGTGGTGACCAGTGCAAGAAATTCTCTGATTTGAAATCTTTTCCCTGTGGCATTCACAACATTTTCCTGGCTTTTTCTTTATCATTCCTTAGTTAATTACAGAAATTCCCCACATATCCTTGGAGGATACATTCCAAGATGCCCTGTGAATGCCTGAAACTAAGGACAGTACCAAACCCTGTATGTACTGTTTTTTCCTATATGTATGTATACATACATACATACATACATACATACATACATTCATACATACATATGATAAATTTTAATTTATAAATTAGACACAGTAATAGATTAAGAACAATAACTAATAATAAAATAGAACAGTTATGGCAATATACTTTTATAAAAGTTATGTGAATGTCCTCTCTCTCACAAAATATCTTATTGAACTGTACTCCCCCTGCTTGTGATGACATGAGGTAATAAAATGCCTACCTGATGAGCTGAAGTGAGGTGAGTGATGAAGGCATTGTGACGTAGTATGAGGTTACTATTGACCTTCGACAGCGTGTCAGAAGGAGGATCATCTATTTTAAGTGATTCTGGATCATTGAGCCATGATGATGTCCATGGCTGGATGTCAGGAGCAGACAATGTCAATGATTGGGGATCCCATGTAGGATGGAGTGGGGGGGCAAGAGATTTCATCACACTACTCAGAAAAGCATGCAATTTAAAACTTATGAATTGTTTATTTCTGGAATTTTTCATGTAATATTTTCAGACTGTGGGTAACTGACATTGTGGAAAGCAAAGCCACAGATAAGGGAGGGCTATTATACATCTTAAATTAGAACCGCGTTATAGAAGCAGAAATATATATCAGTCTCCCCTTTCCTCCTGAAACTCTTTCCAGTTAACTCAGGCACAGAGGTGAGTACTTGTATGCTTTCTTGCTTTTTTCCTCCCATTCCCTCATATCTTTACATCTGTGAGTCATGGGACAGCCCCCACTATGATCCATACATGCAAACCGAGAAAAGCCAAGAAAAGCCAAAAAAGCAAATCTGAAATGTATAGAAATGACATGGGCTCAGTTCACCAATAATATCCCTCCATAATGTGTTTTAAAATTTCTAGAAGGCCCTTCCAGTTCTTCATAATATTTTCATTACCCTCTCCTCTATCTCAATACAATTTATTTTACCTCCTACAACACTAATAAAAAATAAATAAGAATACATTTCCTATTAACTTCATATTGGTTAATCTTTAATATGACAACATACTTGGTTTCTACTGTATTCTTAATTAAAAGTATCTCTGGTGATTCAGCTAGAATAAGGGTTACAGACTTTTATGGGTTGACCTGCAAACTAAAACCATTTGTCAGAGTTTCTGTGGGAAAAATGTCTTCCAAATTCTTCTGGTTCAACATACGCAAATCAATCAATGTAATACATCACATCAACAAGAGAAAGGACAAAAACCACATGATCATCTCAATTGATGCAGAAAAAGCATTTGATAAAATTCAACACCCATTTATGATAAAAACTCTCGCCAAAGTGGGTATAGAGGGAACATATATCAACATAATAAAAGCTATATATGACAAACCTACAGCCAGCATAGTTCTCAATGGTGAAAAACTCAAAAGCTTCCCACTAAAATCTGGGACAAGACAAGGATGCCCACTATCACCACTCCTATTCAACATAGTCCTGGAAGTCCTAGCCACAGCAATCAGGCAAGAGAAAGAAATAAAAGGGATCCAAATTGGAAAAGAAGAGATAAAAGTGTCATTATATGCTGACGACATGTTACTATATATAGAAAACCCTAAAAGGTCCACACAAAAGCTACTAGAGCTGATTGAAGAATTCAGCAAGGTAGCAGGTTACAAAATTAATGTTCAAAAATCAGTGCATTTCTTTACACTAACGATAAATTAACAGAAAAAGAAAGTAAAGAAACAATCCCCTTTAAAATAGCACCCAAAGTAATAAAATATCTGGGAATAAATCTAACCAAGGAGGTGAAAGAATTATACACAGAAAACTATAAAACATTGATGAAGGAAATTAAAGAAGACTTTAAAAAATGGAAAGATATTCCATGCTCTTGGATTGGAAGAATCAATATTGTTAAAATGGTCACACTGCCCAAGGCAATCTACAGATTTAATGCGATCCCTATCCAATTACCCAGGACATATTTCACAGAACTAGAACAAATCATAATAAAATTTATATGGAACCATCAAAAACCTAGAATTGCTAAAGCATTACTGAAGAGAAAGAAAGAGGCTGGAGGAATAACTCTCCCAGACTTCAGACAATACTATAGAGCTACAGTCATCAAGACAGCTTGGTATTGGTACCAAAACAGACATATGGACCAATGGAACAGAATAGAGAGCCCAGAAATGAACCCACAAACCTTTGGTCAACTAATCTTCGACAAAGGAGGCAAGAATATACAATGGAATAAAGACAGTCTCTTCAGCAAATGGTGTTGGGAAAACTGGACAGCAGCATGTAAAACGATGAAGCTAGAACACACCCTTACACCATATACAAAAATCAACTCAAAGTGGATTAAAAACTTAAACATAAGACAAGATACAATAAACCTCCTAGAGGAAAACATAGGCAAAACATTATCTGACATACATTTCAAAAATTTTCTCCTAGAAGAAATAAAAGCAAGAATAAACAAATGGGACCTAATGAAACTTACAAGCTTCTGCAGAGCAAAGGAAACCAGAAATAAAACAAGAGGAAACCTACGGAATGGGAGAAAATTTTTGCAAGTGAAACCGACAAAGGCTTGATCTCCAAAATATATAAGCAGCTCATACGACTTAATAAGAAAACAACAAACAACCCAATCCAAAAATGGGCAGAAGACCTAAACAAGCAATTCTCCAAGGAAGACATACAAATGATCAAAAAGCACATGAAAAAATGCTCAATATCACTAATTATCAGAGAAATGCAAATCAAAACTACAATGAGGTATCACCTCACACCAGTCAGAATGGCCGTCATTCAAAAATCCACAAATGACAAATGCTGGAGAGGCTGTGGAGAAAGGGGAACCCTCCTACACTGCTGGTGGGAATGCAGTTTGGTGCAGCCACTATGGAAAACAGTGTGGAGATTCCTCAAAAGACTAGGAATAGACTTACCATATGACCCAGGAATCCCACTCCTGGGCTTGTATCCAGAAGGAAATCTACTTCAGGATGACACCTGCACTCCAATGTTCATAGCAGCACTATTTACAATAGCCAAAACATGGAAACAGCCTAAATGTCCATCAATAGGTGACTGGATAAAGAAGAGGTGGTATATTTATACAATGGAATACTACTGAGCCATAAAAACCGACAACATAACGCCATTTGCAGCAACATGGATGTCCCTGGAGAATGTCATTCTAAGTGAAGTAAGCCAGAAAGAGAAAGAAAAATACCATATGAGATCGCTCATATGTGGAATCTAAAGACTCATGGACAGAGAATACAGACTTGTGGTTACCAGGCGTGTAGAGGGTGGGAAGGGATAGACTGGGATTTCAAAATTGTAGAATAGATAAACAAGATTACACTGTATAGCACAGGGAAATATACACAAAATGTTATGATAAATCACAGAGAAAAAAATGTGACAATGAGTGTGTATATGTCCATGAATGACTGAAAAATTGTGCTGAACACTGGAATTTGACACAATATTGTAAAATGATTATAAATCAATAAAAAATGTTAAAAAAAATGTCTTCCAAATTCTAAATAGCTGCCATACAGACTGAGACACAGCCCTTATGCAAGTTGTGGTCTTCTTACATTCAAATTTGTTGAGGTTTGCCTGCAAATTTAAGGAAGATTTAAACTTTTCGATATATGCTTAAGGAACAATGAAAGTGTAGTGAAAAATGTATGTGCTTTAGAGTTAGGCAGATCTGGGTTTGAATTCCACTGCAGCTGTTTATTTTTTTCTGTGTTAACGGATAGTTTAAGCCTCAGTTTCCTCATCTGTAAAATGAAGATAAATCCTCCTGTGTGCATGTGTTAGGGGTTAGGGTTGTCAGAGAAAATGCAAAACACCTACTTCAGTTTAAATTCTTTGTAAACAATGAATACTTTTTCTATAAAAAATTTTAATAAATAAAGTTTTAGTGTGAAATTTTTTATTATTGATCTGAAACTCAGATTTAACTGAGCATGCTTTATTAGCATTTGCTAAGTCTGGCCAACCTGCAGGGGGTGTTAATATATCTCTGTGTAATACCCTTAGATGTGTGATACAGAAAACACGACGGGATTCCTTCTGCAGCCATTAGCTACAGTGGCCCGCTAGGCTGATACTAAGTAGGTCTCTTCTTGCTCACTGCTACTCCCCGATGCTGCCTTCTGCCTCAGCAAGTTACATAGTCACAGAGTTCCACCATTAAGCAATCTAACGAGAATTCACGGGAGTGGCCACTTTGGGATTTTGTTTTTCAGAAACTGTGTGATAGATGAAGTGATTTTTCAACACTGAGTTTAATAATATGGTGATATCTTTGAAGTTCAGCCTAATATATAAGAGTTGATAGATAGTATTTAAAAATCATTGAGTGTTAGATATGGAAGGGACTTAAGAGGCGATCTTGGCTAATCCTTTTTATCCCGAAAAGGAGCCTGACCTCTGGTGAGTTCAACAGATTTGGCTGAGTCCAGGCTGGAATTTAAAACCCCTGACTTCAACCTCAGCCGGTTTTTCTCCTGCAGAGCTTCTCCTGCAGTGTTTCCTGTTTAATCTCTGCCGTGCCTTATTAGAATACACTTGCGTGCAGTGACAGGGTAGGATCCGTTTCATTTCCTCTGTGTGGCGCCTTGCCCAGGATCATTTGGAGGTATGAGCATAATTGATAATTTGGTGCACCATGGCATGTAAACATTACCATCAACTTGGCCACTGCATTTTTAATCATAAACTCATCTCTTTTGAAGTATTTTTCTATGCATTAAATTTCGTCACAATGTGATTATACAAAATAATGATCTTACTTCCAGGCTCATAAATGATACTTTTTTTTTTTGCCATTCTTCAATGTGCGATGATTTACTGTTGTTACCAAAGGTAGCTTATAGCGTGACTTTCATCACTACGGCTTATTTGGTTATTCTTTGTTTTCAGTAATTTAGTAAAATTTAAATTCTTGGTTCAGAACAAATTCTAAAAATGACATCTGTAGAACAATTAGAAATTTGAACATTGGCTTTTAAATGATGTTAAAAATTATTAGTAAATTTTTTAGGTGTGATAACGGTACTGTAGTTACATTTAGACACATGTGCTGATGTGCGCATGAATGCGTTCCTGGATTAGCTTCAAAATTATATTGTGAGAAGAGGCAAGATTAGGTAGGGAATCGATAAAGCAAGATTGGTCATGAGGTAATTGTTGAAGGTGGATGATGGGAACATGGAACTTTCATTATAGTATTCTGTCTGCTTTTATACATGCTTGAAATTTTCCGCATTAGCAAGTTAAAACTGTATTCCCAATTCCCAAACCCCTGTCTGATTATACAAAGTTTAAATAAAATTATATAACATGAAATGAAAGATTTTAATGCTTATATTTAAGGAATAGAAATAACATTTGCCTTCAAGTCCGATCCTTGTTGGCTTATTTCTATCATAAAAAGAACTTAGAACTGGGAACTCACAGTCTAATTCTAGCAAGTGTCTGCCTTTTGTTAGTTGTGTGACCTCAGGCGAGATACTTAATCTCTTTGGGCCTCAGTTCCTCATTAGGTAAAACGAGAACACTGTACTGTGGTCTTGTGGGGCATTCAGCTCTAATATTGTTTGACATGGTATCACACTCAGGCTTTCCAAATCCTCCATTAATCTGGGTCATGGTGTGTTTAACCTTTATTCTGTCCCTATTAATGGAGCAATGGGCTAATTTTTGGGAACAACTGATTTTAACATAAAGATATTAGGAATGTAACACAAAATATTGTATGCTTCCTGTGCATACATATACATAACCATTTCTTTCTTTCACTCTCCTCTCTGATACATTAGCTTGGGCTCCTTTGTTAGCTAACTTATGTATTCATTTGTTCATACAAAATATTGTATGCTTCCTGTACATACATACCCTGTATATGAATTTATTATTTAAGCCTTTCTGAAATAACTTGATATTTCTGTCAATATTACATAGTGGACAAGTTATAGAGATTATTTCCTAGTTTGAAAAAGTTGAACAATGTTCTTGACGTGGTACTAAAATAGACTCAAGATTCAAAGAGGGCACGCTCATTTTAGGATTCAAGTTTTTTAAAAATAATACCATGTTGATTCTCTATATATCATTTTATGATTTTATAACCTTCAGTTATGTCCCTAGTCTTCTATATAAAATCTTCTCTATATCTTCATGTAGAAAGACGTACATTGTCCCTTTCACCAATTTTATTGTTTCTTTTTTGAACTATCCCTGGTTCCATAGTTGGGCATACATTATGTATGTTGTGTTTATACCATTTTTTTTTTGGAAGCAAAGGTGAGACTTTTGAATAATGTGAAATGCAACCCTAACTCACCGCAGACCTATGTGTTTGTACCTTCTATCCAAGGATTCAATTTCATTACAGTCCAATAATCACTGCAAAACATCTGCTTATGAAAAATATGCATTGGATACCATTTAATAGTAATGCTAAATGTATTATCTCAATGTCACATCAAAATTCATCCATTCAGCAAATGTTTAATGAATGTCTTCTAGGTGTGTTAATTTTGAAAAGGGATCTCGCAGGAAGGAAGACTTAGAACAAATTACCAGAGGACACAGATTTCCAATTTTAAACTGATTTATTCATCAGAAAATGTTACTGAGAGACACTTACTTATTCATGCACACAGTCCTCCTCTTGCACAGATACTTTAAAATTACCATAATTAATTCAGAGTCCCACCTCTAGCCTCCATAGAATGAAGTGACTATTTCAGTGGAAGCCATAATGGAATATCCTCACAAAATCCATTATTACCACTTTTTAAAACAAATCTCTGCTCACTCAGTATCTTTCTGATAGCTCATTTCATCGGTCCGTAGCCTTCTGGACCAGGAGTTGTTTATTTGGTCTCTGTGAAATGATGATACTTTTATCCAGAGCCTCTCAGGACTAACTTCTGTTTGACCTTGGTGGAATCACGAGGCCTTTCGTCAACTGATTAGAAGCACTTGACATGACAAGTAATAGGATCCATTCCGTCTTTGGCCAGATAAGCACTCCGGTGGCCATGTCAGGTTCCCAGACACTGTTCTTGTAACCATTCCTTTCTTTCATTCTCATCTCTGACTGATACATTAGTATTGGCTCCTTGGCTAGCTAACTCATGTATTCATTTGTTCATAAACATTTTTTGAGAGTCCACTGTGTGGTAGGTAAGTGCAAGAGTGACAAAGATAACCTTAGCAGCCCCCATTTTCAAAATAACATATTTTGAAATCTGGTGGCTTTTCCTAGCATATCAACTAATCACGTGCTGTGTGGTTGAGTTAGAACAGTACATTGCCTTTGGTTTCTGTCTGAGGATACCTTCACCGGAGCATTTTCATAATTCCCATCAGCACATAATTCCCCATTAGGGGAAGGTGTGTCCAGGGGTAAGTTTTGACCAAATCATTCTTCCTTCTTGGCCAAACTCTTTGAACTGCTTTGTTTCATTGACTCTCATACTCTTTGATGAGGCAACTTTTCAAAGCCTTTTTCAAGTTAAAATAATTTAGGGCCACTGATTGTCCCTTGTTGAAGTGGTTCTCTGCTTCTTCACGTAGCTTGTTGGTGTGAAGGGAGGCTTGATTTCTCATATCAAAAATAAATTGCTTCCCTCCGTCAACCCTTCCTATCGCTGTCTAAAGTGACTGATCTGTTTTCTGTCTCAGGAGTGTTTCCCTTTTTCATAGAAACAGAATCATACAGTATGTAATATTTTGAGATTGGTCTCATTCACTTAGAATAATGCCTTTTGATATTCATCATGTGGAGATACATCTAAAGCATCTTAATAAATTTCAACCCAAATATAAAATTATTTATATATATATAATTTTATATTGTATACACACACACACACACACACACACACACACTATTTTTGAATGAAAAAGATCTTAGATCCCTACCCTCTGGCCCTCCATCCCCCTTTTTCTTGCTACTATTGTCTAGAATTTTAATTCCGCTTTTTAACATGTAGTATTTCCTTGCTTTTGCAAGTAATTTAATTTAGCAAGAATGCTTGTAAATTCCTTTGATCACAGACACATATAAACATATATCCTTCTATCCCTCTGTGTTTATTATTACTTTTTAACTGAAGTGCTTTCCTTAATGATTCTTTCAACAAGGGTCTGTGAGTATTAATTTCTCTTAGTCTACGTCAAAGAATACCTTTTTTTCTCTATATCTTTAGAATAGTGGTGTACGCAGAGATAGAATTCCACACTGACAGGTTTTTTTTATCCATTTTAAGGGATTTTTAATTGTTTTTTAGATACAATAGGTACATATTATTGCTAATGAAATTTTATTGCAAATTTTATTAATCTTGGTTTTTTTGGTAGATAATTTTTCTCTAAAAGGTTTATATATATGTATATATGTTTTCCTTCATATAATTTCAATAAGTTCTATTTAAGTATAGTGTTATTTCTAGTTTTTCAGCTTGACCGTTACTATACACTCTCAATCTGAGAATATCTATTTTTGTTCAGTTTTGGGAATTTTTATCCATTCCCTTTTTTCTATGCTTTGAATTCTTTTTTGAAATATCCTTGACAGTCTCAACTGATCTCCTGTGTCTCTTAACTGCTTATTCATGTATTTTTAAATATCTTTATCTTTCTGCATTGCATTTTGGGTGAATTTCTCAATTCCATATTTCGATTCACTAATTCTTGTCACTGACTGCCAAAAGCGTAAAGTTTGTTCTACTAAATAAGCTTTATTTTAAAATAAAATACTAAAATATTTAATATCTTATTTTTCATTTTCAAGAGTTCTAACCTACTTACTCTTCTTAGCTACTTGTTTGTATTTTTATATGGTTTTATTTTTGATGATATTGCTCCTCTGTATCGCTTTGAAAATTCTCAACCTTTTATGTTGACATTATCAGATGCTCCTATTATTTTCATTTCATTTGGAACAAATTTATCTCCCGTTCATTGACTTCTTTGGTAAGAAATTTTGGCATTAAATGTCATCACCTGTCTTACAGTTTTGACTTAAAGACGATGGTGGATTAAAGAAGGTCACAAATTGCTTGATACTACTTCCACTGAGTGGTGAATCTATAATTCTAATTTAGTGGGGTCTGTAACTCTTTTGACTAAGACACTAGGTGGTGATACTGAGCCAATTTCTGGGTTCTTCCTATCTGTTGAAACAGTCCCTTCACAGCCCTAGGCCACCATGGAAGAAGTCCAATGACTATCTATCTATCTATCTATCTATCTATCTATCTATCTATTTATTTATATTGAAGTACCATCAGTTACAGTGTGTCAATTTCTGGTGTACAGCACAATGTCCCAGTCATGCATGTATATACATGTATTCATTCCAACTACCACATAAATGACTGCATGGAAAGGCCCTGAGACTACAGTGGAGAAGGAGAGGGGCCCAGCTGATTAACCAGGCACGTGAGCTAAGCTGTCTCTAACTCTCGAGATCACCTTAGCCACCATCTGAATACCATCAAATGGCCATAACTGATACCAGATAGAGCAGAAGAATCACCCAGCTGAGGTCTGCTCACATTTCTGACTTGCAAAATTATGAGATACAATAAAATAGTAATTGGTTTAAGCCAGAGTTTTAGAGTACATGCTTTGTTACATAGCAGTAGATACTGGAAACAATGGCCTTATCTTAACCTGTTTTCTTGCCTCTCACCCGTTCTCCCATAATCTCCACGCACACATGCTGACTGCTGGTTTGGGGATGCTCCACTACATTTCCCCATTCTTCCCGTGCAGAACTAGACTCTAGGGTTCCCATCTGCATGCGACATTGGAGACACGGCAGGTGGAGTCCCTGGACCCACAGCAGTGTGGCCAAGGTTCTGGCTTCCATGCTGTCCTGGCTTCGTCCTGACCCCTAGGTCTTCTGCTCCATTATGTGCTTGTAGCACCAGCTTTTGTTCTTGAGTCCGCTTTCAAGCTGGAGGAAGCCATGCTTGACTATAATTTCTCATTTTGTGTGGGCACTTTTGGCTCTAGATTCCACAGGAGAGCTAACTTCCCAGCTACATTTTCTGGTTTTCAGACTTGAAGCCCAGCAGGCTTTCAGTTTAGCCTCGTTTCCTGCAGAGTGTTTTTCATGTCTGACCGTGGAGATGTTTTGTTTATTCGGGTACTTAACCATGTCTCTCTTTCATTCCCTCTCTCTCTCTCTTTTTTTTCCTTTTTGTCTATCACAATGATTTTTTTTTCATTTATTAAAAATAAACTTTTTGTTTTAGAATAGTTTTAGATTTACAGAAAAATTGTGAACACAGCAGTTTCTATATATCCACTTGAACTATGACCTACTGTTATACTGGAGCCCTGCTGGTATGGTGGTACAGTGTCAGGAATAGAGAGCATTTCATAATCTTCTGATTACATCTCTGTCTTTTGGTGGACATGTCTTTCTGGGCTGTGACCTTCAAGAACTGTTTTTCCTATGGCATAGCTTCCCGCCCCCCACCCCGCCCTGCCCTGACCGCTTGACCAGGATCCAGAGCCTCAAAGTGTGAAATTAAAATGCCCCTGGACCACAAACTCTGAATACTTTCTTTATAATTTCCTTTCAGTAAATAAAGCAAGCTTCTTGCGAAATTGTTTTATTAGTCAAATATATACGTCAGTGTGCACACATCATAGGTACACATGCAAAACAATGAATTTTAAGAAACCGGAAGGTCACCTGTACGACTAGCACCAGGTAAAGAAACAGAACATTTCACCACACCCAGAAATACTGAGACAGGAGGGAAAGGGGCAGGACACAACCACTGAAGGCATGACAGAGCCACTGAGGACAGCACTAGCTGGTTAGAACCAAGATGAAGGAAGATTTGACCTCCAGTAGACCTTGAGCCTCATGGCTCTCCCACAGGCACCATGACAGTTCTTAGGCTGACCATAAAAGGTCAGAAAGTGAGCGGGGGGATGATTCCTTGAAATCCCTGCCCCTTCCCCCAAATAGTTGGAATAATCCTCGTACTTATTAGCATGTGAAATGACCGAGTTCATAAAGACTAACGCCACACCTCTTTGTCGCTCTCTCTGGCCCGCACTCTGTCTGTAGAGTGTGTATCTAATTCTGTTTTAAACTAAACACCTGCACCTCTGGGCCTCTCTCCCTCTCACCTTTTGAGATGGCCTAAGGAGTATGTATCTCCTAAGCCAATTTCCTTTCTGAGTGAGACAGACCCCACTCTGTCTATGGAGTGTGTATCTCTAAATAAACTTGCTTTAGCTTTACCGTGCCTCCCTCTTGAATTCTTTGCTGTTCAAGGCAAGAACCTATTCTCTGACAATACCTCTCATGCTCCTTTCAACTGCCATTTACACTTTACTAATTGCCCCGACCCCTAAAAGATGACTTCTGTCCTGACTTCTTATAGCATAAGCTAGTTTGGCTTCTTTTGGGACTTCATGGAAATGGAATCATATAGTGTACGCCTTTTTCATCTGACTTGTTTGGTTTAGCATGTCTTTTACATCTATCTGCCTCATTGTGTGTAGTTGTAGATTGTTCATTCTCCTTGTTCATTGTATGACTGTATGACGATTTATTCGTTTACAGTGGATGGAGATTGGGGTAATTTCCAGGGCTGTTGGAACTTTCTAATACATATTTCTTGGTGAACATCCATGTGTTTCTCTTAGGTATATACCTAGGAGTGTAATTGCTGGGTTATAACTTATTCTCCCTTCAGGCTTTCCTAGACACCGATGAGCATTTTTCTAAAGTGGCCGACCTGTCCTCCCTCATCCCCCACCTCCACCAGCACCACCCTGCAGTGCATGAAGTTCTGCATACACCACATCCTCACCGATACTCTGTATCTCACATCTCTTTCTCTTTTGCTGTTCTGGAGTGTACAGTGGTATTGCACTGTGGTTTCAATTTTCTTTTCCCTGGTAGGTAACGAGTCGAGCATTTTATGTTTTCTGGCCATTCGAACCATTTATTAAGGTGATTTTTAATCAAGTCTGTCTTCCTAGTTAGACTGGGAGTTCTTTCTAGGAAGGGCTCATATCGTTCACCTTTGCATGTCTTAAAATCTGCCAGTGTCTCTCTTCTAAAGTGCCCTTCACCCAGTGTTACATAGATGCCTGCTTACCTGAATATATGGGGCTTTCAGCCTCTCTTCTCAAAGCTGCACCTCATAACCACCTCACAGTTTATTCCTAGAGACTCAAGTGTGTCAGTTTTAGATTTTAAGCATTAAAAAAAAACTTAATAGATCATCTTTTCAGTGCTTGGTATGCCCAGGTTACTGTGTAAGACTGTGTTGGGGAGAGTGTATTAGTAAATTCAGAAGTAACTCCTTGACTCAGGGAGATTCTAGACCATGTGCCAGCCTGGATTAAGAGCTAGTTTCAGATGAGTCCTGCTTTAACATAGGCCTTGGTATCTATCCCCAACCCTGCCCTTTCTGGTGTAACTGGGTGGGCAGAAGCTGATAGGCAGCGTTTTAAGAGGATGAACATGGAAGCCACTTTGAAATTTGGTCTTGAGAGATTTCTGCCTGGTGATTTTAGAAAAGGAAGAAAAAGATTTTTCACTGACATTTTTTCAAAAGTGGTATGAAGCGTGTTTTGGAGATGAACACATCCAATTACTTGGTTCCTAATTTCTCCGGTATCCAGGCCAGTCACAAGTGTCAGTGTAGGTTTTATGAAAGAAATCCTCTCCCCTGTCTGACACGGCTTTATTATCCTCTGTAATAGCTGAGCTGCGGCCCCCACTCTGAGGAGGCACTTTTCAGAGCAGTAACTGTGACACCTACAGATTTCATTTTGCCTCAAACACTTTCCCATTTTCCTCCCATGTCTGTGGGGGTAAAAAAAAAAAAGAAAAAACCTTCTATGGAATCAGTTACTTCATGCCGTAGGTATACACACTGAAAAAAAAATGACTTTCAGATTGTAGATTCTTCCCACAGGAAGAACACTGTAACTGTGAAGGGGATGGCACAAAGCCAGGTTTTTCATGACGCTTAGCAAGAGATCTTGCTGTGCACTTCTTTGTTTTTAAGAATCTCTTTATTCTGCTTTCCTTTTGATCAATTTCTGCTCCAGAAACCAAGGAGAAAAGTGGACTCTTCCATGGAGAAACTGTACATATGCTTAGTATCTAGGGTTGGCTGTTTTAATTTTATTTAAATAGGCAAAGCGGTTCAGAACATTTTGCCTTTGGAAGATGAGGTGACGTGCATGTCAACAGCTATGGTGACTCTGATTTGAGGAAACTCTGCTGTCCTTGCCTTGCATCCACAGAAGAATGGTTTCTACAGGCCCCCCACCCCCCCGCCCTGCCTCCGTGCCTCTTCACCACAACCTGGGGACAGAGCTGGTGCTGACGTCCTCAAGGTGCCGAAGCGCTGTGTGTCCTCTGGAGACCTCAGAGTGTTAAGGTTATCCTCTGATTCATGCGGAAGTGGGGAGGGTGCTTCCATGCTCACTTCAGTGTTCACCTTTGTCAAATGTGTCCCAAAGCAACACGGGAGGGAACTCTTTCACTTTCCATCTGTCGCCCCCATCCCCAGAGAGCTGGCTGGGAGACATACGCAAGTGTCCTGCTCCGTGTTGCTCTCAGACTCAAGTCCCTCTTCCAGGGAGGAAGGCTTTCTTCCTGGATTAGGCTTATCTGCTCTACTCGCCCTTCCCTGGGGCGGAGTTGCTTCTGGAAGGAGCTTTAGTCTCTCAGGTGGGTGTCTTCTGTAGGGGCTTTCCCTCCAGTTCGTCTGACAGATGTGCCTGCTCTCAGCGATGCCCACAGTGTCGGCGGGCTCTCCCGGGAACTTCACACCACACCTTCCCCATTCCCTGGCTCACATACCACGGCTTGGATTTGTGAGATTCCTTTTGTAGCCAGTGAATGTAATCATTTAGGGGAAATAGCATTCCCAGTCATCCAGGACCCAAACACATAAAGCTCAGACTTTACATTTTGTGATCATTAAGTTCTTTTCTTGATTTCTGAGAGTTCAACCTTTTTGTTACTATTTAAAATCTTATGCTTGCTTTTTTTTTTTCTTTGTTGCATTCCCTTTTTCCTCACTCTGTCTAACTGCAGACACCCTCATGGCATTGACCCTGGGTCCTTGCTCCTCTGCTCTGGCCTGCCCCTGTTAGAAACCTTTCCCTGTCGCTTTGATTATCACTGTGTGGCAGCTAACCCATTCTCTTGTGGTCAGTCACAAATCTAGACATCTTTGGTCCAGTGAATGTTTTTCAAGAGACTACTGTATGCCAAGCACTGTCATCCTGGTGGGTCTGCCTCTGAGTGTATTCTTGAGGGAGGCAGAAAAGGAAGCACATTATGGTATGATGGTGACTTAGATAGCAGTATGTGAAAGGTGTGGAAGGAACGTGTATGGGGGTGACGCAGCATGGACAGGTAAGACGAGTCTTTTTGCACTGGCTGCTGTTTCTCTCTGCTCAGCACTCATTCACTCCCCACCTTGTCCTAGTAACAGCCTCTGACAGATGACCTTGGCTGAGCCAGCTAGTACACTCCATTTTGCTTTTCACAATAATAGGTCCAGGAATAGACAGATCACTTACATTGGGACAATGAAAGCGTTTTTCTGGAATTTTCTTAAGAATTCTCTCTTTTGTCCAGAGGCAGTTGCCTGCAGCCATGTTGCCCCCATAAGGAGAGAGCCTACAGATGTAGGAGGAAGAAATGAAGCCGTTCTATTAGGGGAAGGGTAGGAGAGCAAAGTCCAGGGAGGCCTGACAGCAGGTGTGTCATTGGACTAGGCTGTACCTGAGCTCCACAGTGGTCCTCTTTGTCAATACATCCCTCTTTTGTTCAAGTTGGTTCAGGTTTTGTTTAAGTTGGATGGGTCATGATTTTAGTCAATTGCAACTGAAAGACATGTGATTTAAATGCTTCCTAAAGAAGATGATACCAGAGCAGAGTGTTGAAGGAGGAGGAGGAGAGCATTACAGAAGGGGAAACACTGAGCAAAAGCTGCAACAAGATGTAAATGTGCCCAGAGAGGGAGAGGGGAGGGGAAACTGGGAAGAGGATGTGGAAGAATTTGGGGGTGAGATCAGGTGGAGGGGTTTGGGGTGTTATGCTGAAGACTGTAATAAAATAATACATTTTAGAAAGATGGTTTGATGACTACACTTGAACACTAGAAACGCTCTAAGAGTAGATTTCAGGTGTCCTCATCACAAAAATTGGCGACTCTGTGAGATGGTGTGTTAATTAGCTTGACCTTAGTAGTCACGTCACTGTGTATGTGTATATCAAATCACTGGTCTGTACGTCTTAAATATATGTAATTTTATTATATATGCATGTATCTCTGCTATATGGATATAGGTATATATGAAATATGGCCTAGGCACCCTAATCTTGTGTCACTGGAGGTCATTTGGAGGATGATGTAGAGTAGAACTAAACTGAAGGCAAGGAGAACAGATAACTCCCGTGGTACCCGAGTCAGAAATGACAAAGACCTGAGCTAAGGCAGTAGTCCTGGGGACAGAGGAAAGGAATGGCTTTAAGAGAGAATAAAGAGATAAAACTGCCAGGATGGGGTTACTGAGCAGTTGAGGGTGGGTGAGGGAGAGGGAGCCTCAGGTCCAGCCATGGATGAAGGCACCGCTGTGTCGAGAGGGGGAGCCGGGAGGCAGAGAGGTTCGGGGGAAGATGAAGTGTCCACTGGAGCGCCTGGGACTCGGGCTATCCTTGTGTCATTGCCAGATGAATCTTAATAAAATACTATTTTCTATATATTTCTTCTTGTGTGAAAAGGTTGTGCAGGGAGGATAGGTTTAGATTAGTTGATCTTTAAGATTTCTTCAAGTGATTCTTTTTTTTTTTTAAGAATTGATTATATGTCACTGCCAAGAAGTCCACACAGAAGTTTCGAATTCAACCTCTCTTCCTGGCTTTTAAGCCTTCCATTGTAATCTGGGCCCTCTGTGCCTCCCTGATCTTGCTGACTGCTGCTTCCAGTGCCACCTTGGCTCTGGGGAGAGCCGTGCCATCGGTGCTCCTGTAAATGCTGAGTTCATAACACTTCCTCTTCTGGAATCCCCTCTCCCATTTCTCTATCCACCCTCCGACTTAGCTCAGCTTAGCCTCCCTTTCTTCTTTCTTCGAGGTGACTACCTTCCCCGTCCTCACGTATACCATAGTCCTTGTGTGTCTCCTCTGAATATCCACTTGTTCAGCTCTTACTGTGTAACACAGTCAACTATATGTATTGTCTATTATTTAGAACCCTAATTAGTTGATGTATGTTTGTTTGCTTTCTCAACTAAGCCCGGTGCTCTTTAAGGGTCTTTGGTGTCTGCAGCCATGCTGGCTGAATTGAAGCGTCGTATATGTGGCCTTTACCTCTGCTGGAATTCTGTCTCAGCTCTACTTTCTCTCTCAAAATTTTGTTAATGCATCCTTAAGAGGTAGTTCAAATTTTGTCTTATTTAAGCCCCAGACCGAATTAGTTGTTCTCTTTTCATTTATATTAAATGTAATATATATGTACTATAAAATATAATCTATATTTGAGCATGTATATGTAAATGTACATCAGTATTTGAATATTTGAGCATGTCTCAGTTGTAATGTCGCTTTAATAATCTAAACCAGCAACTTCAATAATACATGTAAGAGACAAACAAGGTCACTTTAGTATTCTTAAACCGCCACGCCCACTGCAAGTACTGCTTGACCCTTGGGGAGATGTCTGCAGACAGGAGGATCCCGTGTTTGTATCCATGCAGTCCCGTTAGCACACTGCAGCATGAGGATGGAAGGCTGAGCTCATCCAGGGAGTAAGCCCGTCAGCTGACAGAAGGCAGGTGATGAGATCGCTCACCAGATTAGGAAGGGAAGGGCAGCAACTCATTAGGAAACACAGAGATGTCTGCTTAATTACTTGAAAAATGTCTGCGCCAGTACATTTTATGACACCTGGAGGGTATAAACATGCCCATAAATTTAATTAATTTTCTTTCTTCTTTCATCGCACCTGTATGGCCTAAAGGAAAAGGAGTCTAATGAAACTACAATCAGGCACTTCTGCTGGACTTCCACAATTCATTTGGGCAATATTCAGAAAATGAAATACTGAATTTCCCACCAGTTTATGGGGAGAAATGTATTTGGAAAAAATGCAGCCCAGCCGTGAAATTATACCTGCGTCAAATTCTGATCAATGGCTCCCTCAGCTTTATTTCCGAAAAGAGCTTAAATCTCTTTATAGATATATTAAAATATATTTAATACTCATAAATCTCTGAGGAGAAAATCAGCATGAGATGTTATTGCTTTCTTGGAGGAAAGCGTTATATGAGAACCAGGAGGCTGAGGGTTTGGTCAGACCTTCAGAGCAAATACTCCCATTTGCTCTCTACTGCAGTAGTCTAACCCACGTGACTTTGTCACGAATCTTCAGATCGGTATTACCGTTTTATCAGTTACAAGCTTAATAGTAACGAGTCACTTGAATATCCATTATAACGTTGTATACTTGACGGGCGCTGTTTGCCAGAGGACTGCACTAGTGCTTTCAACATCTCATCTTGAGTTCTCGTAACAGCACTGCAAGGAAAGGACTGTCTGTTTCACAATGACTCCCTGAGAGACAGGGGGCTTCCTTACGATCACGTAGCTGGTAAATGTTGAAACTTGGATTCAAAACCAGATCCTTTTGTCTCCAAAACCTGTGCTTATTTAATTTTGTTGTATGAACAGTAATGTCAAGCCATTTTTCTCCTTGTTAATTTGTCACTGAACGTGTGAAAAGTCCATAGGTACACCTTGTTTTTGTAAAAGAATCTTGATACTACTGAGCTTTGAATAGTACATTATTCATTGGAACTTCTGGACGCTGCCTACTTTCTCCAGAATTCACAGAAGAAAACTAGCTGTGTATGACTCCATTTAACCTAATATACACTTATCTGTGTCCACTTGTTCCTACAGTAAGCCAGAAAGGGCTTCTTGCTTTTGTGGTGTAAAGGAAAGGGGAAAGAAAACATCACATATTGAGCACCTACTATATGCCCATTATATGCTCAATCTCTTAGGTGTATTTACTTACTCTAAGCAAGTTATGTGGGTGACGGAGGTGACCATTGAGAGGCAATGCCCACTGGGAATGCTCCAAGGCAATGCTCTCTCTTACCTTGGAATTCTGCTTTTAAAAGATGCAGTGGTAAGTGCCAAGCTTCACAGCCAAACATATTCTGGGATGATTTGAAAATTACTGTTAGATAAAAGTGAAATGAAATATTTTCATTTTAGCTGTTAAACTCCTTATTCTGTCATGAAATACCATAGTTAGTGCTGCTCTCAGTTTTAATCTCTTGTAAACTCATTGACTGTTAATGTCTAGTAGGCTCATAAACTAATTTGAATCGATCTGATTTTGCACAATCAAGCCCATTACACTTGTTTCAATTTTTTGCATCATGGCTCTAACATCTGGAACCTATGAAAAGCACAACAGCTTGTCCAAAGAGACTGCCACAAGAAATCATGTTAAAGGACATATTATTAAGACTCGGCTAACCGTCAGCACTAAAGCCCCCGCCATGCCTTCTCCATCTGTGCTCCCCATCTCAGAGAGCATGCAGACCAAGGGATGCATGCTTGGAAGGCAGCTCCCAAAGCCCTGCTTGGAAACTGCTTTTCCCAAAACAGATTCTCCTCTTGGTACCTACTCAGCCTTCCCTGTCTTCCCTGCTTCCTCCCCTCGCCTGCTTTATCCTCCCAGGCCAGTTATTAAATTAGCTATGACTAGTTCCTCAGTGACATTTTGGACCTAATTAGGTCTAGCTGAAGAATTCCTGTGGCAGAATCAGAAGTAACTTTTGTACTCGGGATTCTCAACCATCACAAAGACTCTGTGCCTTTGTGCTTTTCCTAATCATGATTTTTTTTTTTGGAGAAACTAGTAAACAAGCAATTCTGCCTTTAAAGGTGGAACATTTTTTAAAGAGCCAGCCTGTGATTTTATGCAATGGGGAATTAAGGTACCAAATTCATTCAAATTTTTGCATGCATTTTAAACCTTGATTTAGATTAACACGTTTGCGTTTCTTGCCATTTAAAATATATCCTTTATCTATGGTGTCAGCTTCTGTGCCTATGCATGGTTTAAAGGTGAAGAGAATGGTCTTTGCAGTCAGACTGCTTGCCCAAGCCCTCACTCCACCACTTAGCAGTGCGACCTTGGGAAATCCTCACCTCCTTAGCCTGATTCCTCATTTATCAGACTGTATCTCATAAAATTGTTGTAAACAGTGAAAGATTTAAAGGATTAGAACAATCCTTGGCACAAGGTGTGTGCTTAATAAATACTGTTTATTATTGTAACTATGCATTTGTTAGTTTTAAAAGTAGCATTCTTATTCACAATCAGGTGCTATCTTCCTGTTATGGAAAAGAGAAAAATGCAGAAAATGAGTTAAAATGACATCTGTTTCCCTTGATCCCACCACTGAGGCAATTTATGTTACCATTTTGATCTGTTTCCTTCCAATCAGTTTTTAACTTAAACTCGTCCACTTATTATCAGAGTAACCTTGAGCAAATCACTTAACTCCTCCAAACCTTGGTTACTGTGTCTATAAAATGGAGATGATTTCAGCACCTGCTTCAAAGGGCTATTGTGAAGATTAATTGAGGTATCACGTGTAAATTGCTTAGCTGGGTACTTGACCCGTGTTTAGGTTGAAACACATGAATTGCCAGTATTCACCATTTTTGACCTATGAAAAAGGCAATTTCATTCAGTTCAACCTAATGTGAAGAGACCAATATGTATTAGCTTTTGTGGTAAGGCTGTGCAGGGTTGTGATACATAAACGATTACCCTGGGGCAGCTCTATAGGCAAGAGAAAATGTTTAAAATCAAACAAGTGAACAAACACCTCTAAGGCAAAACTAATGCACGCCCTAACACAGACACAGGTTCAACAGTGGACGATTCTGGCGGAGGTAGACCACAGTGGAAAGATCCGGGTGGCTAGGGGGCAAAGGTGACATCTGAGCCAGGCATTGAGGCATGCCTACTGTCTTCACCTACCAAAATGCAAAGGAAGGGCTTTTCAGGTAGAGGGAACATTTGAAGCAAAGAAAGAGCAGTGCTGCCTACAGAGTGCCATTCATTTGGTCAGAGCATAAGGTGCATGAGAACTGGAGGTGGAAGGCCAGGTGCAAAGCTTGTATCTTCACTGAGCATAGTGGAGGGCCTGTGGCTGGCCCCTGGCACATGCCTGAACCCATGTGCACTTGGACCTGTGCGAACTGTTCATCAGGTCACCCGCTGAGTCTGGATGGTAGCCCTCCTGGGGCCTTGCATGACAGCTCGTACTTCCAACATGCTAGATACTTCCTTCTCTTCATTTCAGGGGTCTTTTTCTCTGTACCTGCCTCCTAATCCCGCCAGAATGAAAGCTGTGGCAGGTGAAGACTCTATAAGCTACTGGTTAAAAGTGGGATTGAGAGACATATAAAAACCTGCTTCTGTCTCCTGGATCTGCCGTTTAGAACTTGCGTGACTCTGGATGAATTCACCCAGCTCTCAGCTGTATAATGGGGATGAGAACAAAGACTAATTTCTAACATTGGTGTGGAAATGAAATGGCTTAGCATAGGCAAAGTCCTTAGCATAGGGCCTGGCGTACAATGGAAACGCGTGAACATTTGTTAAACCTTTGCTGTTAGTCACAGCAATACCTCTAGAATCCCCCACAACCGTACACTACCAAGCACATATTAAGTGCGCCAGATATTGCCAGATGATTGAAACAATGCCTGCGGAAATGGAGAAGATGTAGTTGTGAAGAATGTTGCAGTGATAAAAGCCAGCAGAACTCAGTCATTTAATTTAGAGGATTGGGGTGAAGGGGTAGGCAGATTCCATCCAGGGCCTGAGCCTGGGGAATGGGAAGACCCGTGGTGCTTTTTGAAATAGGAGCAGAAGTGGTGGGTTGGATAAGAGGACCATCAGAATTCATCTGGAGGCACCGAGTTATGTGTCTAATAGAAAGCTAGAAGTTTCGTCCTGGAGCTCAGAAAGAAATCAAAGGTGTGAGGTGGGCTTGAATTTCATTTTAAGAGAAAGGGACTCTTGAGCCAGTGCTTCTGTGACATTAGTGTACCTTGGAATAAACCTGCATGTGATGTTAAAAGACAGACTCCTGGGTCTTATCGCTACAGATTCTGATCAGTAGGGTAGGTCTGGAGGGGAGCCAAAGAGTATGCATTTTGAAAACATAGCTTAAATGCCTCCACTGTGACTTTGGACAAGTCATTTATTCTGAGTTTCGGTTTCTGCCCTTATTAAATGGGAAAAATGCCTACCTTTGGTATGATAGAGAGTAGGAGAGAAGCTGCTAGGAAAGCAGCTTGTGATGCAGGTGGTTCATCAGTAGGCTGTCGGTTGGTTGGAAATGGTGGTGGTGGTGGTATGTGTGTGTGTGTGTGTGTGTGTGTGTGTGTGTGTGTATGAAGGTCACGTAAACTGAGGTTGTAGAGTTTCTGGAAGAAAGTATGATCGTAGTGTCATATCCTGTGTTGTATTGCAAATTGGTCAAAAAAGGAGGTAAGTGAGAAAAGGATGCTGAATTTAACAAGATGAGGACCTGTTTATGTGGACAAGAGACTAGAGAGTGAGGGGACTGGGAGGAGGGCAATCGTGTCCTTTAATGGTTCAAGAATATAAGAATGTTTAATGGCATGGAAAAACATTAGTTACGTGTTTTTAAGTAAGATACAGTGTAAATCAGAATGATTACTTTTTGTTTAAAAGCATTCATATGCATACAATAAAAGGTAGAAGGCTGTATCCTAAAATAATACATAGGTTATATCCATGTAGTTGCATGAGGGTGATAATTTCATCCTTTGGCTTAACTGTATTTGCTGATTTTTCAATAATTGAAGCTGGTTTCATAACACAAATGAAATAATAAACATTGTTCTTGAAAGATGTGAATGGACTGAGAAATTGGTATCTCTGGGGGTAATAGGACCAAAAAAAGGCTTTGTTTTTAATTTTTTAAGATCAGAGAATATTTTTGCTGGCTTGTTAGGTAAGATAGAAACAGAGTGAAGTAGGGATAAAATCCTGGAAGAATCAGTTTGGGATTATGTCAGATTAAGGCATAAGCCCTTGGATAGGAGAAAGAAGTCATCTTATGAAAGAATGGGGATAGAACTGTTGAAAATAGCAGTGAGAGTTTATAGAATACAGGTATTATTTACATGAGAATTTTGAACAATTTCTCCCAGTTGTATTGAGATGCTTTTATTAGAGAACAAAGTTATGGATTTGATCCCTAATAAGCGAGTTAACTTCTTCCCATTCCTATAGGCTAAATAATTTACTCTAATGTTGGCCACCTGTTTTATAGAAAGGTGCCTAGGATCACAAGGGATGACACACAAGAGAGGATGCATGGATCCCTGAAGATGTATTGGCATCATGCAAGGAAAAGCTCATGTGTATGCAGTTGCTAAGGTGTTACAGTCAGACACAGCTCCTAACCTAACCTGACGATCTGATCAGTCTGAGTTTGAGGATATAAACCCCTAAACTGAGGCTTACTTTCTGGGGGTTGCTGTCCCTTAAAAGGACTGCCATCAGTCCTTAAAAGGACTCCATTGGCACGGAGATTTAAGATTTAAGAAACATATTTTCAAGAAAATTGTTGCTTCTCTGGACACCCACATGCATTCATTGGTCACTGTTGTCTAATTCTGGTGATTGACCGTCATCTCCAAAGTAATGAGTCTCAGTTTCCCGGCTGTCAGACTGTCTCACCCTCTCTACACCCTTATGACACAGGTACCTCATCAAGAGGGTGGTCCCCTGAGAAGCAGTGTTTGGGTAGTTTCTGTGGTCAGACATTTGTTGGTCCCAGAAGACTTTGCTAAATGGGATTTGATTCTGTTTCCCTGCCTAGAACGCTGCAGTTTTAAGTGCTCCCTGCTGGATTACTGTCCGCTTTTTCTTCTGAGGTATTGCATGGTATTTAACAGAAGCTGCAGGATTGCAGTATGTTCATTTAATTATGCAGGAATAATGAGAAATTAAATAACATCCTGGTTCACATTTTATAACTGAGGCCAAACCTAATGTGCTTAAAAATATAGATGTTTATGTCGGGAAGAATCCAGTTGGAGACCCAACTCTGCAAACTGTTAGCTCTGAGACTCCGAGGCTTAGTTTCTCGCCTGTTGTGTGATCGTCACTTTCTTCATAAGGTTACAGTGGGCAGTAAATGCACAATGCATATTTATCAATTAGTATAGTACCTAGCATACAGTAAATGTTTAATAAATGTTGATTACTGCTTCTACTGCTACTGCCACTCAGTCCATAGACCCAGAGGGTATCTCTAATAAAAGAAGATTGTCCCAAGGAAAACACTAATTTACCGTTTAACCAGAACATAAGATATCAATGGGGTGAAATTGGAAAACTTAGCCATTTCCCTTTACTGGTCAAAGATTCTGGGTAAGAGCTTGACTTCGGAAAGGGGCACTCAGTGTCAGTTCTGGGATCAGCAGATATCACAGCCATAGGATATCACGAGATATTTACACCCATCTGATAGGTCAAAGGCAGGTGAGAGGCACCTGTTCACAGGACAAAGGAAAAAGGAATGAAAAATTAAAAAAACAAACAAAGAAAACTTGCCTGTCTTCAGTGAAAGTTTCTGTGTAAAAATATATGTAAATGCTTCTACAAGCTTTTTGGAGAGTGAAGACAACATGGATTAAGGCTTCACACATGGTTTTGGAATTAAACAGATCTGGGTTTGAATCCCAGCTAAATCACTTCACTAGCTGTGAGCCTCTGAGCAAGATATGTATGTTATGTAAACCTTATCTTTCTCCTTCGTGGGAATTAATTTAGATGCTGAAAGCAAATTAGCACAGAGCCTGGCATGATGTAAGTAGTCAATACGTGTTGGTTATATTTTTCTATATATGGAAAATGTGACATTGGTGTGTATCAGGCAGACAAAATCTCTCTATCCCAAGAGGTTCTCATGTGTATCAAGATAAAATTGGGATTTTGTTTTTTTATCCTCAGTTGCTTTACTGATAAAGAAATTTGAATAATCCAGAGGTTTTTTGTTTTTTTTTTTAATAGAATTCCTTCCAAATAATTAACATTGTAATTACTCAAATACCCACCAGGGACAACCATAGACTAAAGAAATAACATGCAGACCTTTGCTTTGTGGGACCAGTACTGTCCTAAGCACCTGCCAAGCACTGTCTGATATAAACCTCACATTTATGCTTTGAGACAGGCAAATGTCATCTGCATTTTATAGACAAATGAAATGAGATTCAGAGAGATTAAGTATCTTGTTCAAAGTTATGCAGCTTGTGAGAGGAGGCAGAATTTGAACAGGAGTCTGGTTTTGTTTTGTTTTAAAGCCACTTTTTATCCAGTGTCAATTATGCAGTATATACAGATGTAATATATGATGGCTATATTGTAGAACAACCACAAAAGAACCTCCATGATGTCCTGGTGAACTCTGTGAGTCTTAATTTGACTGAATTGATCCCAGATGTTGAACGCTAAATGTGATGCACTGTTTTAGGTCTTTTCTTTCCCCCCTGCTGTTCAAATACAATCATTAACACAGTCAGGAAGTAAAACGTTGCGTCTGACACAAATGTTGTGTTCATGTTCCTTTTTCCCTCTTTCATTGTGTAAGAGAATTTTGTCATTAATGTGACAAAAGTTTTGTTTCTCAGGAATAAAACACGCGTAGATGCGCACGCCTCCGGGGCAGTCTGGTACAGGTGCAGAGTGCAGCGCGCAGGGCGCAGCACGCAGCAGGCGCACAAATGGCAGTTTCCTACCCAGCCGCGTTTCTGGCACCTTGACTTCCCTTATCACCTAAAGTGGTTTCTCCTGGCCACGTCTGCATAGGGGTGAAATACAGGGTAGCGAACAATATTTCTCTCACTGTCTGCCCATTTGTTACTGTGTGTCCTTCATCAATCTGTAAAGATTTCCTGATTCCAAGGATATTCCCTCACAGTCTTCCCAGATGCCAGAGGCTGTCAGCGGGCTTCCTCCTTGCATGTTGTAACTTCCCGAAGTGATGACGCTGTGGGGACCTGTGATGCCTCTGAAGCTGCCTCCACTCTTAGTGTCTCCACGCAAACACGGAGTCAAGGGGACTGTTAACCAGGAAGCACCAGTGGCTTGCTGTGGTCTCCAGAAATCCCGAATCCTCAAAGCTGCCTTGGTATATTTTGGGTAGTAGGGAGCACCCAGTTCTCCACTTGAAGATTTTGCTCCCTGAGCTGTAGTGGTTCCGAGTGAGGGTGTGGTTCCTCCACAGACCCTGAGTTTCAGCCCTTCTGTCAGGTTATGGTGTGACCACGGGCAAGTACTTAATCTCCCTTTGCCTGGATTTCTTCATCTGTAAAGTGTGGCCAACAACAGTACTTACCTCATAGGGTTGTACCTGGTCCAGAGGGAGGGCTCAGTAAATGTTGGCCACTATTAACTGTTACGTGAGTACCCGGACCAGACTGGCCCAGGTGTCTAGGATAGTGCAGAGGTTCTAATCCTCCCTTTCAGTTTGTGCTGAGCGCTCCTCTCCCCAGGACTCAGTCATGAGCTGGAGGATGCCTTAAGCAGTAAGTGCTTGGCTTTATGTTCCATGGCACTAACCTTAAATTATGTTTATGTGCCTTATCATTCCTTCCTTAGGATTCACTCTTGCCTAGCTAGCTTCCCAGTCCCTCGAGCAAATCAATTGTGTTGGAACTGTTCCAGCAGGCATCCAGATAGACCAAGATATGTCTATATTTTTGAATTTTTGACTAAAGTTACTTCTGGCTCAAGTTGCAGACAAGCATTCTCTCTCTCTCTCACACACACACACACACACACGGACTTTTATTTTTTTCAGCGTCAGAAACTCTCCATTATAATTTATTTATATCTGGTACACTTGCTTCCTTCTTAAATCTCTTTCAAAGAGACTTTGTCACTGGAGTTTCAACAGAACATCATCATGAAATGATACCATTACATGAATCCTCCCAGGTCATCTTTCAGTGATGTTAACTGGTTCTTCTTGAATTACCTGAAGCCAGAATCCAAGACTAATGAAGACATTTACTTTAGTAGTTTCTTAAAGAATACCTATTTGTATGCCTTCTAGACAGTAGGTCATCTATGGGTCCTTTGTTCTTATTCAAGTATTACGCAAGTATCAGACAATCCGTATAAGCTATTCTTGCATCAACTTTAGAACATTACAATTTTTTTGCTAGATGAAACTTGAGTCCAGGATTCTTTTCTAAAGGCAAAATTGAAATGACACCTCCAAGACAAAAACAGCATTGTCCCTTTCACTGATAACTCATCTGAGCTTAGGCATTAATTTCTTTCTCTTCTCTCTCACTTTCTTGATCTTTTTTTAGTATTGAAACACTGATCAGTGCTTGCTTTATACATGCCAGAAAATTTTACATCTATGAGGTCAGACTTCATCGTTACTTTGTGGACAATAAAATCCATTTATTTAGTTGCTTTTGACCTAACACGCCAGCGAAAATTTCTACCTTGGTTACAGTGAACTCCTTGTGTGTTTACAGAAAGCCAGACACTCACGCCTGCAATGGCTATTAATTCCCATGTTAGTTTATCACAGGCACTTGGAGTCATCACATCTTTCTAGAAGCTGAGAAACAACAATAATAATTAGTGTCATTGACTAAGTGACTACTGCACGCCAGTCACTGGACTAAGTAATTTACAATAACCTCACAATAAACTCATGAGGCAGATAGTGTTCTAACTATTCTAGTTTTACACATAAGGAAACTGAGGCTCAGGGAAGTTAAGCATGGCTCTGGGTGGTTTTATCTTTAGATGTTAATAGTTTTCTAATTCGGATGAGGCTCTAAGGCCTGGATCAACCAAAAACATCGCTATCAGCCAGGGAAGAGTATCCTTTGGTGTCACGGGTGTGTGAACATAGCGGCCAGACCAAAGGGTAATGAATGTGGTCGTGTGCCATGGTCAGCCCATCAGGCATGGAGGCATTGCTTCCCCAGTGCATCTCTGTTGGGCTGATCATTGCTCATGACATCCAAGTAACTGCTGTCAGTGGAGCAATGACTCTTTAAAAAAAAAAAAAAAAGCCCAAGGATGCAATGAGACAAAGCCTCAGACTGGCTTCGAAGCTAGATGGAAGAGCTGCCCAGCCAGCCCAGCAAGGTACTGGACAGATCAGAACTGCTCATACAGAGGCAAGACTTTGAGCTGGCAGCAAGTTCGGAGAGTGGAAATGTTACAAACGAAGAAGGGGCCTTTCGATAGCTGCCCCCACTTTGGATCTGTGGCCTCACTACTAATTGAGTAAAGGACAGCCAGTTCTGTGCTCGATCCGTGCATGCCCTCAGTTGATCCAGCACTGGCCTTTTCAGCCACCTCCGTATGCACTTGATATCGTTTTCTCATTAAGTATGCTTTCTTTGAAAATAAAAGACAACAAGCAATACCAAGGCTGGAAGGAGAGGATTCCTCTGCTGCCCTCTCAGGCTCTTAATCCCGTCTGTCTTGAGCGACTTATTTGTACTGCAAGAGTTTATGATGTGTTAGTACTTTACAGAGTTGTTTTCATTTTTCTTTAAATGAGGACTTCTGAAAAAGAGTCTGCTCTGAAAGAAGCAGCAGTTGGAAAAATGCTTAGAGGTGGAGGTGCTAGTGTGCTTTCTGCTCTGTGGGGAGTGGTGAAGCTCATCCCTGAATATCTTACCTCCCTTCCCACTTCTCCGAAGTTTGTTATGCCGTGACAGTTCACAGAAACTTTTTAAGACTTTTTCTGGCTTCAAAACATTCTTTTTGGAGTCCCAAGTAATTCCTTTACATAAGTCATAGTGTCGTGTATTTCCGCATTTACTAAGAATTCTATTGGAAATGATGCGGATCCTCTGAGGGGGGCTGGAAAAAAATGTGGTGGTTTCTCTTCTAGAGGAAGGAGATGCATTTTCCCTCAGAGTTGCTGTGCTCTGTAGACCCATGGGAATATGTTAATAACCCTGAAAAGTGATTCTTTTTTTTTTTTTTCCCTAAAGAAACACTGTTCTGTGGTCTCTGGGAATTTGGTTTATTTGTAAAGATAGCGAAGACTGGTCCTAGAATTCTTCAAGAAGGTAAAATATGGAATACAAATTGAGGAAACTGAGTATGAAGTGTGGTAATACTGCTACTAATCCTAAAATGTGTAGTTTCTTTTTATTATTATGTTTTGCTGGATGTTTATTGCTGAGTTATTTTTGCTGGATTTTTGCTGTGTATTGTACTAGTTTTACAAGCACTTGTAAAACAGTTATGAAAGCTTGAATCCCTAAGAAATATCACAAGACATTCTTATTTCTGAACATCCCTAGGCCTAACAGTCGTATAAGGTGCCAGTATTATTGTGGACGGAAAAGGTAAGTACAGTGTCCTTTACTTCAGGTCCCAGTCAACCCACCATTGGACTGTCTACATCAGACAGACTCCAGGGAAGTCTGCAGTCCTTGCAGGATTTGTCCCACGTGGAGGAACAGAGAGGGCTCCAGGAGATAAGTAGGCTGAAGACAGGGTAAAGCGTAGCTGGGAGCTGGACATTTTTAGGGTTCTGGAAAGATGGAGTTACTAGAGTAGAATTTGAATTACTGACTCTGTATACATTACCGAAGCAAATGCTCTAAAATTCTGTTTCCCACCTTCTTCTCCTTTTTATTTTTGACCGTATGTAGATTTCCTTATATTTAAAATGGCATAATAATAATAAGATTCCTGATGGATTTTTGTGATCTTCAAATCAGGCATTATATAGGAGTGTGGTTTTTAAACAGTATCAGAAAAGTGAGTTATTCTTTCTAGGCCTGCCAAAAACTGAACATATTACTTTAACGCTCAGAGCCTTGAAATGTAGAGTAGTTGCATCTGACTCAGTGGTTGGCCTTGGTAGAGATCACAGCCCCATGGTACAATTACTAATCAGTTTCAAGGATGAGTGAGTTAGCTTTCCTTGTACCACATGGAGTGAGTGCTTCCTGCAATGGATAACTTTTAATGTGTTATCCATATTTTGATTTCCAGTGGATGAAGGAGGTATTGTGGTAGAGTGGGCATGAGCTTGGACTTTGGGGTCAGATAAAGATGGGTTTGAAACCAGTTTCTGGTAATTATTAAATGTAAGACAAAGTATTGACTCTTAGAACCTCAATTTCTTCACCTGTAGAACAAAGACAAATATCCCTAATATTCCAGATTAAAAAAAATTGTTTTATATGGAAGTGTAGTTGATTTACAGTGTTATTAGTTTCAGGTGTATGGCAAAGTGATTCAGTTATACATATACATACACGTATTTTTTTTTTCAGATTCTTTTCCAGTACATGTTATTACAAGAAATTGAATACAGTTCCCTGTACTGTACAGTAGGTCCCTGTTGTATATCTATTTTATAGATAGTAATGTGCATCTGGTGATCCCAAATTCCCAATTTATCCCTCCCCTGCCCTTTCCCCTTTGGTAACCATAGTTCATTCTCTATGTCCACTTCCAGATTTTTAAAACAGATAATACACATAAACTACCTGTATGATAAAAGATGAATACAATGACCATGGTGGCCAAGATGATGACCACAAAAGTTCATTGTAGTTAGTAAGTTCAGGTACTGGTGTAAACAGCCAGAGGTGCCCAGCACTGTTCCCACTGGCAGCCTCTCAGTCCTGGATCTGGCCTTCCAGGGTGTCTTGGAGTGCAAAGGTCAAGTGAAGAGGCTTTGGAGTTAAGCAGCCTGACTTCAACTCCGGATTGCCGTTTACCACCGGTAAATGATTGTTAATTCAGATAAATGATTTAGGGCGAGTACATTTCTGTATGTATTTCTATCAGAATCTGTACTTTTTTCTAGGACTATTCATTATGTCTTAGAGCTAATTCATCTCACACGGTTCAGTCATTAGCTCCTTGTGATATTAGTTCATTAAGTTACCATCCAGTACCAAATTAATTACAATTCTGAGAACGTCACCACTTGTTAAATTATAGAGCCTTACACAGAGGGACAGACGAGTAAACAGCTTCACCCCTGGGTGGTGCCTGTTTAGTTCCGGCCAAGTTGGTGTGCAGACTGGAGGAGGATAAGCTCCCAGTATCTGTTAGTTGGCCCATCTGTTAGTTGGCCCAGTGATGTTTGTTTCTTTTCCACTATCTTGGACACTGCTAAGCTGTGGCAGGCATACTGCTGGCAAAGAGGATGAAATGAAATTAATGTGTGGCTGACATAGAAGAAACGGACTTAGTCCATAGATTGACCTTTCCATTGGGAAGCCTCAAAATCAGTCTAGAGACTTACCAGGTGTTTCCCATCTATTTGTGGGTAATTTGTACTTTGGATGGTTTTCCTGTGGAAGGAAAGAATAGAAAAGGCCTCTTATTTCAGAAACTCTGGCTAGCAGCCTGGTATTGTGTGAACATTCAACAGACCAATTCCAGGGTTCGTCACATCTGGTCTTAACTGCCGTTGAGTCAAGGTGACTAGAGTAAAGGGCCACCATATGTAACCTTCTTCGTTTCCTAGCTACTAAAACATTTCAAGGTCAGATCCTTTTTACTGTAATAATATCTTTTCAAGTGATGGCAAGTACAGATCCAAAAAAAAACAACATATAAAGGACACGTATTGCAGAATGGAGTTCTTTATAGGTGGAAAAACATCAACAAAATGTTGATTGTACTCCATGCTTAAAGAAACATTCGAATGGCTGTGCTTAAACTGGGTTTTCTCTGCATACCTTTCTCTACTTCCATGGAAACCAGAAGCTCTGGATTCCATACCTTCTCTGGTTTCTCCCTTTCCTTTTACTAAATTTTCTTGTGTTCTCTCACCCACTAATTAGTGTCACCATGTGCCTATATTGCTAACAGTTTAAAGAGAGCAGTTCCTTTGAAAATATAATCTCCTTTTAAATGTATCATCATTTTGAAGTGGTCTCATAAATTTTGTTGCTGATTTGGGATCTTAAATGGTATATTTATTTATATTAAAGTCTGCCTGCTGCTCATCTTAAAGATATTATATTTGTATAGTTAACAGAAGCGATGAGCCAAATTTAATTTTCTTTCTACTCTGGAATGCTTTGCATCTTGTAATCACCATTGATTGCCTACTTACTAGTCAGAATCACTAAAAGGAGTAGATGTAAAATTGCCCAATCTCATGTTTTATAATATAATAGTCTAGTCAAAATGGAGAGTACTAATAGCATTCAGCTGCATAGACATTATCTGATAATGGCAATGCGTATAGCTCAGACTACAGAGGAGCAAATTAAAGTTGGAAGCTCAAATATCGGACTTCATTTTATTTAGAATGAAGTTTATGCACAAATCTCATTAGAATGTGTGTTTTTTGCTGTTTTATGGATAATAATATAATTTTAATTAACTTTTTATCATTTTAATTGCATTTTCTTTGAAAGACCATTAACAATGTTTTACCTTTGTTTCAAGATTGTCTCTGGTATAACTGATGCTTTTACCTAAAATCCATCAATATGAGATTATGGAAACATTAAAGCATATAGACCTATGTGAGAGTAACAACTTTCAATTTCAAATTTATATAAATCAACGAAACCCTGGAGATAAAAGATAAGAAATATTACTAGGCAGTCAGAGATTTAGTTAATTACTTTTAAGTATTTGCTCTTCTCTGTTTATTGTACTTTATAGTCTCAGAAAATAATTTCATTGAGCTTAAATATTTCTAAAATGATTGTTCTTTTATATGGAGTCTATTAAACTCAGGAGCCCACTGGGACTAGCCTTTGGATCACTCGATGGTATTCAAAATTTTAGGACCTTAAGCAAGCATCCTTGATAATGGTTTTAAAAAAGAAATGCAATGTGCACGATTTCAAAGCCCATCCTAAAAGGACTGTACTGAGAAAATCAATCTTAACAACTGATAAATTACATCCCCTATTGGAAAAGAAATGTGCTCATGGCATTTTGGAAAATATTCAGCATGGTAGTCAAGTTCTTTCAGTGAGTTCCTTGACAATCACGTTCTTTTACTATTCCCTACACCTAGAAGCAAGAATTCCTCCCCAGACAGCTTTCAAATGCAGTGATTAGGTAGTGCATGTGGAATAGAAACCTCATTTGTAGATTTTGATTATGAATTAATTACTCAATTGTCTGTTGCCTGTTTAGGATGGTTAATGGCTATGAGTATCTAATTTTTGACATTTTCCCCCAATCTTTTGCTCTCTTTTTATTACATTCTTCTCACTGGAAGCCATGTAATGAAAAGCACCTTTCCATCTCATGTTCCTGTCTTCACTGGCATCTATTCCAAAGCAGTACAGGATTTTTTTGTTTTGCAGCAAGAAGTGCATTAGATCAGAAGGCAAAGAACCACCTGTGCTAATTTTGCCCGTGTTGTTTTGTCACTCTACTCTGGAGAGAGGCCGTTTGGTAATTGATTTTTACCTTTTTGTGGGATAAAAGTTTGTAATCGAGAAGGAATAACTTATAAATTTGATAACAATGAAATAATGGCCTAGAGATGTTAAGAGATGGTCAAGAAAGCCTTTTTACTTATTTATTATTATTGTTATTATTATTATTAAAATTTAACTGGAGGTACTGGGGATTGAACCCATGACCTCATGCATGCTAAGCATGCATTCTACCACTGAGCTATACCCTCCCCTGCTTTTTCACTCTTTTTTTTTTCAGATGTATATGGTCAGTGAAAATCATATTTAATGCTTATTGAATTCTTACTCTTTTCTAAGCACTGTTCTAAATGCTGTACGTGTTACCTCTTTTGGTGCTCATAGCTGTTGCATGAGGTAGGCACTATTTCCACCTATCGTACAGATAAGAAAACTGGTACACAGAAAGGTTAAGTTACATGTCTAAGGTGATACTGAAAAATGGCAGAGGCAATATCTGAATCTCTTAACAACATACTCTAATTCCCAGGAAAACCCAAGATCAATTGGTCCTATGGGCAAAACATTGATAGGAATTACTATCTTCCACTGGGTAAAGGTTAATGATTGAAATGAGGAGGCGGGTGGTGAAGCCATAGCTTCTAAATTTGTCAGCACTGGAACTGCTCACGCAATATCAAGCCTCATGTGTGGGACTTGCAGAAAAGTGGGGCAAGGCCTCCAGAAGGCGACAATGAATAAGCACAAATGAAAGTTGCCCTTGGGAAATAACAGTAGTTAACTTTTATTGAGCACTCCATGTGCTAGACCCGATGTAAGGCAATGCCTTGTTTAATGTTAGTGTGTTATAGTTATTTCAGTTTTATCAGTGCAGCAACTGGGGTTTAAAATGGTTAGGCAATTTTCCCAGAGTTACATAGCTGCTGAGTGACAATAGTAGAACTCAGACTCAGTTTATCTGAGTTCAGAGGGCATTGCTCTAGGACTTCTGTCTTAGCTCTGACAGGTAAAGAATTTGAAAGTCGTTGCTCCTGTCCTCACAAGAAAAACCTGGTCAAACTGAAAATCAGTGAGTTTTCTGGGACCCATAAGAAATGACATTACAAGGCAAATCACCACCCCTAAATCTAGAGAGACAGGCTCATTCAGAGAGAAACACAGAAGATCTGCATACCTGCAGCAGAAGCCACAATTACAAGCTGACAGGGATGCTTAAATTATAATTTTGATGAATTACTGGATGCTGAGTGTGGACTAACATGAGCGTGAGAAATTCTGAGGAACCGCAACCTCGGAGAGTCCCCTGCACACTCATGGGCTTTACTCCAGAAACCCTACCAGGTTCTCCTGGTGACCATTTCATCACTACTCAGACAGAGAGTGATTATTGCGACATAAGCCCAGAGCGTTCTCCATAACGAAGGCTTACTCTCCAGGGAAAAGCCTATTTCAGGGTTTTATCGATGGCTGAGCTAGGGAAAGGACATTCCTCCCATTCCAGATCCCTCCAGCCTTCCAGTCACACCCGAGATTGCCCGCAGAGGTCACATCTTCAAGGAAATATATTGGAAACACTGCAACTAGGGAAGAATATAGGGGAAAGGAGAGAAAATAAGCTACATCACTGGAGTAACTTGGGGAAGACGACAGCCCAAGTGGGAAGGGCCTGATAAAACACTGCAGTGTAAATGGAAGATTACAGATTACTCCCTCTCCTCTACACCTTGTGAGCACACCTCGAGGGCCCCGTACAATAACTGTGGATTACAAGTGAAATCTGCAAGATCCAGACTCTCAAAGTTAGGATGGAAGGCCAAAATAAGGACATCTATATATCTTTTACACACACACACACATACATGCGCATGCACATGCGTGCACGCACGCCCCTGTAGATAACATTAAGCATAGGGCAACTGTTAGCCAGATTAACATAAATCCTCACACAGGCATGCCAAAAAGCAAGAACAAACAGTCTGAAGAGACAAAGCATTCATCAGAAACAGACTCAGATACACAAAGGTGTTGGAGTTATCAAAGAAGGAATTTAAAATAAATATGATTGATATGTAAAGTACCCTAATGGTGAAAGTGTACAATGTGCAAGTACAGGTGGTAGAGAGGTCAGAATTATGCCCACCTTCCATGCCCAGGTGTCCACATCCCCATCCCCAGAAGGTATGAATATATTATCTCCAATGGCAGAAAGAACTTTGAAGATGTCATTAAGTTAAAGGCCTTGCGATCGAGTTGCCTGGGTTATCCAGATGGGCCCAGTATAATCACAGGCATTCTTAAAAGTGGAAGAGGAACACAGAGGAGGAAATCAGAGTGATGAAATGTGAGAAGGACTTAACCACCATTGCTGACTTTAAAGACAGAGGGAGGAGGCCAGGAGCCAAGGAACGCAGACAGCTCCTAGAAGTTGGAAAAGGCAAGGAAACAGATTATTCCCTAGTAGAGCCTCCGGAAGGCAAGGCAGCTCTTCCTGAACCTTGATTTTAGCCCACTGGGACCTGTGTTGGACTTCTAATGGACAGAACTGTATGACAATACGTTTGTGTTGATTTTAGCCACAAAGTTTAATATAATTTGTTAAGGCAATCATAGGATACAGATGCAGATGGGTTAATGTAAACAGAGGGATGGAAACTAAGAAAGAGTCAAAGTAACAGCTAGAAATCAAAAACGCTGTAACCTAAGTGAAGGATGCTTTTGATGGGTTCATCAGTAGACTTGGCACAGCTGAGGAGGGGCTCAGCAAGAGAGGAGCCGTCAGGGAACCTGAGTCCAGCCCATGTAATATTAAGCTTTCTAGAACTGTGCTGTCCAATAACATGATCACAAACTAGATTTAAATTTGAATTAATTCAGATTACATAAAATTAAACATTCAGGTCCTCAACTGCACTAGTCACATTTCAGGTGCTCTCATGTGTCTAGTGGCTACCATGCTGGACAGCACAGAAATCAAACATCCCCATCCATGCAGAAAGTTCTATTAGACAGCAGCATTCTAAAGTGTGTAGGATGTAATGATACAACAGAAACACAGTTTAATGTCTTCCAGGCACACTGTGAAGCAGGTTTTATAATATTTTAAATTTTGCCAGTGAGGATAATAAAGCCCTCGCAGCATAATTAGGCAACTCTGCCAACAAATGTTTGTATGGGTTTTTGCCCCTTTTAAGTGGAATGAGATATCCTCGTTTTTACAGATTTAGGGAATTGAGTAAAATCAAATCACTTTGCACTAGTGGTGAATGGCTGAGTCAGGTGTTGAAGTTAGGTTGTGCAACTCCAAAACCTGTTCACTTGACGTTTGTGCTCCAAGACACCGCAGAAGGCCGGATCCAGGACTGAGAGGCTGCCCATGGGTGTGGTGGTGGACACCTCTGACTGTTTACAGCCAGTATCTGAGCTCAGTGGGAAAGGTGTCCATTCTGCTTGGGCAGCAGAGTTGTTAGATATTTTGCAATATTACTTTTGCCAAAAAATGTGTATATTAATGTACACCTTCTTGATTAATTGCAAAAAATTACATGCATTTAATGCTTTTCATTAATACCCAGCTACGTTGGTTTTCATGAGTTCCATTTGTTTTTCATTATACAGTTACTGAAAAAAAGTGAGAAAACTGTATAAACACAATACTTTCTTTCAATAACTGAAACTGGTGTGTGTTTGACCAATTAAATTATGTTTAAAAAAATAAATGTACTACCATATACTGGAAACAATTCTTCAATTTCTCACTTATTTAAAATTTATTAGAAAATAAAGTGTGTCTTCATTTCACCCACCCTCTGTGTTTTTACTTTCTTCTTTGGAAAGATGAGAGGTTCAAAAAATATCTTTAAAGTCACTTTAGGTTTTGATTTTTTTTGAAAAAGAGCTAATTATATTGCATTGTTTTTCTTCCAACTTTTTATTACTTTACTTTTAATTTATTTCAAGCATATTTGGAAATAACTGTTGAGATTTCTTCATTTAAAAATGCCTTTTTTTTAACAGTGAATAAAGCAACTCTACTAGATCTTTTGGGACTAGGGAATTTCAATTAAAGTTGAATAATTTTCAGGCTGTGAGATGGACCTTTGACTCACATGCTCAAATATTTGGGAAAGCCTTGGATCATTTGTGATTGACAGTTCAAAAATACAATGATCTGTTGTGTCTAGCCCATGTCATGCTTGGAGAATACTAAATCAATAGTAATGCTATCAGAACCAGAAATCAAATGCAAAGTAGTTCCCTTGGCTTCCTAGATAATGACATTTGCTCTTTTGATAAATTACTAATGGGTCCTTGGACAGGAAACTTCCTAGAACAGCCAAGCCTGGATATAAATGGAAATGGTGAAGTAGCAATGTTTACTGTACAGAAAAATTTTCTTTCAGTGAACATTATACACAAAGAATGTCCAAATATAATCATATCTCACATTGTGATAGGATATTCGTAAAAAAGCAAGAACAAGCAGACAGTAATCCATGGTCTCTGAGCCCTACAGTGGTTACCTGGAGAGCCTCATACTAAACCCTTCACACTATAACTAGAGCTGCTCAAACAGGCGAACACAGCAAATGTCAATATTTGTACCAAACTTCTCCCTGGAGCAGCCACCCTATTTCTTCAAGACAATGTAGTCACTGGCTAAAGGGCATCACAATTATACCACATCTTAATAAATCTGACGGATTGCTCGACTCAGTTTAGGGGACCATTTGATACTGTGAACATGCTTTGGGGCAAATGAGGGGAGGTAGTTCATATTATTGTCTTTAAAACAGCCTGAACTGACTTCAAATAACTTTTGAACGCCTGCACCACCGTGCCCATGGATATGTGTGTGTATGCATATATGATGTGAAGAAAAATACTGTGGAGAATATCCAAACACTGTCTGACTCAACACTACCTCGCTCAGGTTCCCAAATTTGGGGGAAGAGAAAGTCCCCCTACCACACAGTTGCATTAAACACAGGGAGTGCAGATTAACCTCTGGGCTGTACAGAATGTCAGATAACATCGAGTAAGACATGGTAGCAAACCAGCCCATGTTTCCTGTGTTTCTGGTCTACAAAATGAACATACCTCAAACTGTGGATGCATGCTAATTCTAACCTTTCTGTACTTATAAGGTACTTGCTGTATTTTTTTTTTTTTTGCATTGAAAATGAATAAAAGTAAGGCTTGCTTGTTGCGGCAAATAAAAAATCTTTTCCCTCTGCCACTTGACCACCTCATCTACTTAATGTTGTGGATGGATCTCATTGAGCTGCTTAAGTGAACATTTGTGCTTCAAAAATACCTTTGTTTTGTTGGATTCCCAAATTAAAGGGGAGAAAATTTTATACTGAAGGATTAAATGCAACCAGGGAACAAAATAATGAAAAGCCTTATTTGAGAAGGAATAACTCTTTGGAATAAGAGGTTACCATATGTCAATATGTCATATACAGGGAAAGTGAGCTTTTGATTACTTAGAGGTAGGTTGCTGAAGGGTTTCTGATTTAAATTTCTAAGGCTTGATCAGAGCATCAAGGGGTTTGTTGAAAATCCTCATAACTTGTGAACTTGACTTTTATTCCTTTGAAAAATTATAAAAATAGTTTTTGCTCACATTTATATTCCATGTGGTATGTATCTCCTTGTAACTTTGCAGCTATCCTTGTGCAGGTTTTATATTTATTGTAACATCAGAATTGAATTTGAGCATTTCTAGAAAAAGCAGTTAGTTTTGGAAATGGAAAAGTGACCCCCCAAATTGGCAAAATGGTTTATCTCAAAAAAGACTGAGAAAGCCTAAATAAATATGAATTGGGACTATTTAAATCAATTATGGTGCATCCTTAAAATGAAATTCTATTTACCAGTTTAAAAGATCAGAACAGTATCTAAGACATATTGAATGAAAAAAAAAGTATCCCCACTATTAAGTACCTTGATTTTTTTTCACTCAGTATTTTTACGTACATATACATAGAGTCTGTTTTGGAATAATTGCTTAATAAATTGGTAGTATTACTTTTGGGCAAGGCAGAGATGCTAGGGCTTGATTGAGAGATTTGTTTCTCCCTGGGTGGCCCTTTGTACTAGAATCATTTTAAGTAATATGGATGGATAGACAGAATGAAAGAAAAAAACTATTCAACTCCTCACACTCTTTAAATATACTACTTACCTTCCACGTTTCATCAAAACTTGGCTTCTTGTCCAGTAAAGTGGAAGTGTGGATATATAATAAGTTAAGAAAGTTTTGTTTTATTTTGAAATGAGAAACTAAATTACTAACTTCCACTTTGGAAATATCTTGGAGGTAAATGAAACATTCGTCAATAAAGGATTTTTGATTCCACAGAAATAACTGCCAGAAGGTAAAAACATGTCAGTACAATAAACAAATTTGAGAGGTACACCTATTATTGCAGCCAATGTGTAGATTAATAACTTCATATATGAGGTAGTCGGTTTATTGTTAAGTATATGCTTTATGTAGGTGTAAACCTATAAATAAGACTGTTAGTGTTATCTGCATTTAGTTATCCTGTGGAGACGAAACACTAGTTAAATAGATAAAACTTTAAAATTTCGAGTTATTTTCTTTTCCTTTATGTTGCCTGTAATTTTAGAAGCTCGGGACTCTGAAAATATAGTGTTGACTGCTTGATTTCCTTTCTACACGCCCTGTCATTTTAACTTGTTCTGAAATGAGCCACGTGTGGTACGTTGTATTATGTACCCACATCTGCTGCTCCATATAAACCAGTACTGCCGTCTGAGAAATAATAGACCCCCTTTTCATTCTCTAATGCAGACACTGCCATTATGTGTGATTGTATTAGAACTTCAAAATTTTCCACTCTGTATTTGTGTTTTCAGCTTTCCTTGTGGAATAAGTGATCCATTATTTCAGTAACTTTGTGTATTGTTACATTTTTGGCGTTCCATTCTCTCTCCTCCCTTCCACCTCGGTGTCTCTCTTGTCTTATTTCCCCTTCCTCTCTTCTTCCCTCCCCTGCTCACTGTCTCTCTGTGTCTCTGTCTCTCTCTTTCTCTTGCCATTTATGAATCTTTGGACTGAGGCGAAGGGTGTGTGGAGCAGGCAGCGGGACCTTGTCTGGCACATACTGGTCAGTGCATCTTGCGCTGGAGAATTTAGCTGTCCCTTTGGAGCCTGCTGAATGAAACTAGTATGCAGTTCACATTTCGCGTACCCCAAATACTGAAAGGGAAACTGTACCTGGTGTCAGCGCGGTTTACTGATAAGATTGTATCTTTTCTCCTGCTGGTCCTGATAGAGCTATAGCCAAGTGGGCAGTAAATAAAGATTTATTATGGGCTGGACTTACTAGCTAACAGTACTTTCTCAGAACTATATCAAAAAATACCCAGAAGTGTTCATCTTCCACATCATGGAGCTCAATAATGAATGGTGCAGTGGGGGAGGGGTGGCTGTCTTGTTTGTTTTAAACAGTGAACATTTCTTACACAATGAGCCTAATCTGAATAGATGGCTAAAAATCCAGGGATTGATAAATTATCATCATGGCACCTGCATCTTATGCCTCAAGAACCTTCAGCAAACCCAGGGCTGTACTTGTGGATTAATTGAGCATGCATAATATACCACTGCAGTTTACATAAGTGTAAGTATTTTTCTCATTCTGGTAAATAGGCATTTCCAGCTTCGGGAGAAAAAATCAGAATATTGCTACGCCATGAAATGAGCCATCAACCTATTCGACTATTATAAGAAAAAAGAATCTCTGCTCTTGCTGCTGCTGCTTAGTCCTTAAATCGGAATAATTTTTCAAGTTTAATTTGCTTTTCACCATTTATATATATTTCTTTTCGTTCACACTCATTGTGTTGATTTTACCCATCTCGTAATCAATACTGCTTTCTTATTCTAGTTCGACGCTACTGTATTTGAATGATTTAGGGAGTCATTCTCGGTATATATTTTCACTGCAGTTATTTTAGGTAGACAAGGGCAAGGAGCAAAGGAGTGAGGAACAGTAGTCACAGAAATGCATCCGGGTTTGAGTAGCTTGTCGCATGGCGTTACCCATGTACTTTTAGGTAAATTAGCTATTAATTCTAAGTTACCATTGTCTCATCTATAAAATGGGAATAATAAGACCTATCCCACAAGTTGTTGTATTAAATGTTATAATGAATGTGAAGAGCTTAATTCAGAGCTGGGCATGTGCTGGGTGCTCATAAATGATAAAGAATTTTTGCTATTATTTTATTGAAATAATTTTTTAAATAGACCTAACAGTAAATTCTAAATTGCTAAGTTAGTAGTTTAAAACATTTGTATTTATATGAGAATCTTTTAAATTCTTAATAGTAGGCTATAAAGTATTTAGAAATACTGATGATGTAATGGTTAGTTGTCTCAGTATGAATTTATGGGAAATTTATGCAAGTTTATGTGTAGGCAGACAACCCGAGGCATGTTAGGTGTGTTCAACTTGCTCATATCATAATGTCTACATTAAAGTTATATTCTTTTTGTTTAAGCCAAAAGAGGCCCTTGTGGGAAATGAAAGATTAAATGCAATTGTTCATAAAGGAATACTATTATAAATTTATTAATCCCTGTTTTGCAATAGAAAAATACTTCTAAACCCCAATTCGTATGGTAGGCATAAAAGTTTAAATTTGATTTTTCTCATCTACTCCTATTTTCTGTATTATGTATGTAATAATTTTAAAAATATTGTTTTTAATTATGCTAAACATTTTATTGCAGTAGCTGCTAATGCTGAAATCTTAAATTTTGCTATCTCGGGGCCCCTGTGTAATAAGTTATAAAAACTTTGAACTATAATAGAGAAACTGGCTACTTAAAGGAGCTTTTCAATTAATCTTATAAAATACCTCTTATAATAGAGGTAAATGTATTTGTATAGTAAGTTAAACTTTTCATAATACACAACACCCACATATAAATTGTAGAATCCGTTGTATGCTTCCTTGGCGAGAATTACAGCTTTCAGCTGGCATTGAGTTATTCCTAGAAAGGTATGTCATATTTCCTGCTGCTTCTCCATGGCTTTACTGATGTGGCTGTCACCCTAGAAACCCAGTGAATTCAGAGATGAAGCTGTCTTTCTGCTTGATTTTTCACTGAGGTACCTTTCAGGAGACCATTGTGAGGCTCTGGTGGAAGAAGTTGAAAGAAATAATCTCATACTTCTGAGGCTTCACATCTGCACACACCTGGCACCTGGCCATTTCCTGAGTACTGAATGGAAGTGTGGTGCCATTTGTCACACCATCATAGCACTCTCAGTCCTACCAGAAATAATCCTCACTTAATTAGCTGGTCTTTTCTTTGTCTTTCTCTCTTTCTTTTTCATACATATGTTTGGAAATGAGGTCATAGAGCCATCAATGGAAGAGAAACAAGCCAAAGGAATCATTAATTGCAAACACAGGGCTTGGAGTCAAACAGGCGAGGTGTCTCTGTCACCAGGGAGTTGTATAACTTTGGGCAGGTGACCTCAAGTAGCTAAGGCACCATTTCTTCTCCTAAGTGTGCTGAGTATAGTAGTATAATCCACCTCATCTGACTGCACAGAACAGTAAACGAGATGATACATATAATTATAAGCATAGTGCCTTTCAGGGTGTGTTGGTAAATTCTAGATACATGTATACTTGGAAGCATGGACAACCTTCTTTTCTAATTTCTATCTGGATGCTATGGGGTCGGGTCCCAATCTTAGTACTTCACCTTTTCCCGTCTCTCCAGATTATATGGGTGCCTGTTTTGCCTTGGCTTCCTGAATGTCAACATTGCAATACCAAACTGCGTAAATAAACAAGAGAATCTTACTCACTTAAACAAGAGGATCTTATTTACTCCCATCCAATGACACCTGCTATAAGAAAAACACTGTCAGCGTCAAGTGAAGTGAGGGTCTCAGCCGTGGGCCCTATCAGCCATCTCTGCCTTGAGGGGCTCTGCTGTCCTTTGCTCAGTTAAAATGTGTCTGATACCCACCTTTTCAAGTGCAGCCAAAACAAGGAGGTCAGAGGCTGGAGCTCCACGGGTGAACTTGAGAGTGGATGTGGCCCAACCTCACCGACTGCACCTGCTTCTTTATTTAGGTCAATTTCATAGGTTCCTGTAGAACTTGAAGTTGCCACTCAAAGTGGTCTCTGGCCATTGTAATGGACTTTTGTCACATTTTCAGGTATCCTTCTGCCAACATGTCTTTCTATTTAATGGGAAGATTCCATTTTGTGTAATATTACGAGACTAGTGTACCTTGTCTCTCGGTGTAGATGTCAAGAAAGGAAGAGAAACCTTTTCAAAGGTTCTTGTCAGCCAGTGCTCAAGCATATGACCTTCACTTGGCCAGTCAGATGCTTCTATCTGAGGTCTTGTCTCCAGAATAAGAATGGTGAGGATTCACTTATGATCACTTTCCTGGTGGTCAGTGGCCGCATCACATACTTACTAAGATATTCAAATATATAATACAATACCTTCTTCAGTTGTTAAGAGGGAAGCAGCAGGTAGGCAAGCTAGCTTTTGGTTTGGGAAAGCTTGAGATTTTTAGCTGCCATTACAAATTTGGTGCTACAGCAGATAATACAGGGTAACAAGGAGTTAATCTTACCAAGAAACTAAGACTATATATGCATATTCACTATCCACTTGTCCTCAGATCTTCTCTGTGATTTAAGACAAATATTTTTCATTGCTTATGGCTATCAAATTGTGTTCACTGAATCTGTAATGACAATCACAATATAAGCCGTTTTATTAACCTGTCAATTATTATTCAACTTTCTTATTCTGGTCACATCCCAAGTCCATAAGGGTGTTAAAGATGGAAGACAGTGTTTCTTCAAGTCCAAAGTGCTGAATTTCATATTTTCCTTTCAGGAATGAGAATGGGGGTGGTTATGCATATATCTAGTTATAAAATTTTAAGAATGCTTCATTTTACTTCATAAGAAATTTAGATACTCTATTGATTGAGATTAGGACATTGGCTTGGAGAGCTATGCATGTATTTGGACTCATAAGAAATTACTGCTTTAATTAGTCTCTAAGACAGAAGTTCCCAGAATGTGCTGTTTTGATGAGATCACCCTGGAAAAGAGATCTGTGGTCAAATAAGTTTGGAAAAACACTACGTAAAATGTCTCCCTCTTGAAAACCTACTCAACATGTTAACTCATATTGTTAGATCATATATGTGTGTATATATATGAATTTATCTCATACTGTCTGAGTCAGTTTTCCAAATTTATCTGAGAACCAAAACCTTTCCTACAAAGTAACAACTATAAGGATCTCCTGGAATTAATAGTTATGCTTGGTAACTGTATATTAAGAGATACACTTTGGGAAATGTTGCCATAATATATTTACCTAGATTGTGTTTCTTTGTGTTACCTACTTTCAGCAACAGATTGTTTGGGCTCGTATACCTCCGTGATTCACTTTTGCCTGCTTAGTAGTTGTGGGGTTTTGAGCATGTTGTTTAATTTCTCTCTGCATCAGTTCCTCGCCTATAAAATGGGTATAATAGCAGCCGTGTGAGAGGATGTTCTGAGGATTAAATCGCTCCTATACGTAAACCCTTAGAAGAGTGTCCGACCGGCAGTAAGCATTCTATAAAGGTTGGCTATTATTACTGCTTTCTTTCCCCAGGTCACATTGCAGTCTTCACTGACACCCCTTTTTGTGTAGAATCTTTTACTGAAGCTCTGTAACCTATTCTTTTTAAACTGAGCAACTGGTTTACTCCTTGGTAATTGTATTCCTGTTCCCAGATTTTTCTGTTTGGTGGTTCTTTTCTGTTCTAATTCAAGAAATGTTAAATTGAGAGTCACGGAAACTAATGCATGTAAACACGATGTTTACAGACTAGATCCAGCAGGTAATCACACCAACATCTAAAAGCAGGGAATTCCAGACAGCAAGGCCACATGGGGTTGGGCTGACAGGAGAGGTCTCCTTCCAGTTCTGGGGCATCTCTGCTCTTCAGTATGCTCCTGGGTCCTGACCCTCGTTCTCCGAGCCTACTGACTTCATCTGTTTGCTCAGTTTTGCTGTTTCGCCCTTTTCTTCTTACCCTTGGGTAGGTGTGGCCTTCTAAAGCAGTGATTTCTGCTTGGACACCACTTGGCTTTGCATCAGGGCTCCCCACAACGAACAAAGTCAGTCTCTCAGTGTCTGAATTCCGTATTCCTAAGAAAGAGTATCTTAATGGCCCAGACCAGCCTATAGTTCACTTCCCTGGCTCAAGTGTCCACTCTGTTTCCTTTAGTTGTTCACAGCTGTAGGTTTACCTGGTGCAAACATGACCGCTTAGAACAGCTCCCTGTAGGGGTGGAATATCCCCCATACCAGAGAGGAGCGTAGGTGGGCAGTACAGACACAACCAGAGGGCCAGTACACCCTGTCACCATCTTTGCTGTAGGAAGATGTATCTTAGTCTTTTCTTGTAGAACTCCTACTTTCTTCTCTCTCTTTTCCCATCAAGAAGAACTAAAGGATGCCAGGGAAAATGCTTTACAACCATGCAGTTTTGATTTATGGAAATTTCTCAAAAAAAGCCTGAAAATTTGAAGATGGTTTTATTCAGCTTCCATGGGTTAAAAACATAGGTTTGAGAAAGCCCCTGTTGCTCAGAAGGATGAGGCTGAATATTACTACACATTATACTCCTGGGCCAAATGTCAGCTGTGAATCCAATCTGGTGGCTCCTTTTTACTCCTACAGCAGCCACCCTGCAATACAGGTTTGGTCTTCATGGCATAAAGTGAAGTTCTATCATAGCATAAGAGGTAGCTGATAACATTTGAAATGATTGAATTCAGGATCCTACAAAGGAAACAGCTGATAAGGGATTTACGTTCAGCCTTTTATTCTAAAGTATCAGAATTAGCTCCTGTGTCACCCATTTTCCCTTTAATTTGTGTGTCACAGATCTTAGAGAAGGATAACTCTTTTGGCTCTGTATTTTTCATTCTGTTTTATTTCATTTTCATTCATCAGGACGTTTATAATTAAGTTTACCTGCCCTTACCCAGGAGGCAATTATGGGTCTAGATCATATTATCATTGTCTTGGGGCTTTAATGGCCTTGCCTGACGTTTGGTAGCGGCATTTCCTCTTTTATTTTAAAGCATTTGTCCTTTTTGTTTCAGTCTGACAGTGATCTGTGTTGTTCTCTGCAAACAAAGGAACGAATGTCCCACACTGCATAAACATTTGTGTCACACTTTCCTCCTGAAATTAGTATTCTTTTAAACTGGTTAACACATTTGTACTGTCCCTGACACCTTTAACTATGACAACTATGAAACAAAATAGGGCACAGTGAAGAAACACGTCACTCGGAGCCGATTAGATTAATTACTATTCGGGACAGTGCATAGATTAATTATTTTGTTTGTGTAGTATGTTCGTTAAGTGGTTGCCTGATTGCTGTTCAGAAGATTGATTACTTGTTACATTTACCTTGTGGTTTCTGTGGGGAAAACATCTTTTAGGATTCATCACTTCTAAAAGCCCAGGGGGCTTGGTTGACATGAGAATGCTCCACTGAAGCTGTAAAATGGAGAACAGGCTGTGGGAAGTGTGTTCTTTAAATAAACACCTACAGTGGTGGTTAAAGTAGCCATCAGATCCGTTTAACATCAGGAGAAACAATCGATGATAAAATTGAGGTAATACGAACCATACAATCTGAAAACCCAGCACACTACTTGGATTATAAAATTGAGGTGAATAAGCACTTCCCAAGATTTTCCTGGTCTCCTGGAAGGTAAGAGAGCAAACTCTGACTTTGCTGTAATTTCACCTCGTGACGGTTGCGTATCCCGCCTCCCAGGCTCAGCCACGCTGTGACTGCTGCTGGCACTGCTGTCTGAGTCTGCCCTTGCCACGGCGCCTAAGAGCCCTCCCGGCTTCCTTCTGAAGAACCCAGACTGCAGCTCTTTGAGGTGCTTGCCTCACTGTAGGAAACTACACGGGGTTATGTGATACACAAGAACATGAATTATCTGCTGTGTTCAAGAGGTGATTGCCCACACCAGGAAAGGATTTACAATAATAGGATTTTGTTGCAACAGGAGATCATAACAAATTTAAATAGAAAAGTACTTTTGAAAGAAACAAATGAGTTAAGGATTAAAAATAAAACAGCCTTTTGTTTAGTGAAAGGCTGGACTAATCTCTCCATTTGGGGACTGAAAAAAAAAATGCATTGCTTAAACATGACTGTATATCATACCTGTCTGTGACTTTGAATGCTGATGCCTTTATTTAGACGAACAGTTTTAGAACTCAAAGAGGCTTCATCTGTCCCTGCCAAATACGTTGTACCTTTGCCCAAAAGATAAAGACTAAAGAATATTTCTATCTTTCTTACTCTTTGACCTTGTTATTTAGGCCTATTAATCATAGTCATAAACAAGTACAACAATGGCACAGAATACTTAGAAATAGGGCACTGAAAATGTTTAGGATTTTAACTGACATACATCCCAGTAAATTAGAAGAAAATAACCAAGAAGTAAAATAATGAAATGAAATAAAACTTGCCTCATGTTTCCGTCACAGCCTTCGCCTTTTATGCCTGGAGAATTCAGAAGGTAAGCTGTTTCGAACACGAAGTGTTTTTTTAGCATTTAAAAATCATTTTAAATTTAAGATGATTAAACATCACAACCGTATGTCTTTATAACCATATGTCATTATGGCAAAGATAGCTTTTCTCCATAAAGGGGTACAGTAATTGCCAAAGGAAAAACAGCCTAGAGCTTGGGTATGGGGACATTGATAAATGAGACGATGAGAGGTGGGCAGTTGTTTTTGAGTTGGTTGGCTTCCTGCAGTGGTGCAAAGACTAGAAAATAAAAAGAAACGCTTTAGCCCAGCTGAAAATATATTTAGGGCCTTTTTGATTAAATTCTTCTTTTCCCATGTGACTTGAAAACTGGAACTAGATGGGGATAAATTCTTTAAACATTTTCCTTTCTCACTGACTGCCTTGTTGTTTCTTTGTGGGCACCTAAGTTCAAGTTCAGTAGGAAATTTTAGTGATTCAAGTTTTTCAGCAGTTCCCCACTCCAAATCCCTCATTTCTGATAGATCGCTACTTTGGGAAGTGGGACTGAAGCTATTATGGGAATAAAGTTGCCTGTAAAACAATATTTCTGTGGTTCAAAAGCTCTAAGTTCAGCCTACTTAGAAATAGCCTGGAATCCGGAGGAATGAGCCCCTACTGTCAAAGCATGCCTGGTGCCATCCTCTGTTGTCCTGTTCATACATTATTTTATATTTTACAACTAAGAACTATTCTAATGAACAGGTTGATTATTTTACTGAACTCAAGCTCTTTGAGAAAATTGAAAATGTGTATTTGGAACCTTATTTGATTGTTCATAGCTGTGGTTTTAATTGTAAAAGCAGCATACATATTAAATGTAGCTGTAAGAAGGTGACTTTAAGTTAATGGAACTGGTTTTCATGTATTGTTTATTGAAGTCATTTTATCACTTTATATTACACCTCAAACATTTAAAAGTCCCTGTAATTATTTGATAGCCAAATGAGGCTGTCCTTTTAAAGCAAAAATAATATTATTGATCCATTGTTAGTCCCAACCCACAATTTAGTTTAATTGCCTTTCCCCTTTATGGACAATGGGCTTCCAGTGGCTTCTCTTATTTCCTCATGTAACCAAGGAAATCTCTCAGGAGACGCTATACAGGGTGAGGAGTCTTGGGTATTTTCTGAAACAGCATTCATTCATTCAGTCAATGAATAAATGCACTGAATACTTGTTAGATTCCAGACCTCATGCTTTTTATTTTCTGTATGAATGAAAGTCATAATCCCTGCCTTCAAAGAGCTCAGGGTTTTTGTGAGAGGTCCTGCAAATGTGCAAGCAATTAATATAAAAAGTGTTTGGAATGACCCTAACAGAGCCCAACAAGGTTACCAGAAGCATCCCAGGGGAGGACTTAATAAGGGTTCTCAGAAAGGAAGGGCCACGGGAAAGGTGGTCCAGGCAGAGGGGCCGAACTTTCTGGAGTTGCAGAGCGAACCCTGCTCAAGATGTTCCTTAAACCTGGAGGAGGTGGAGTCAGGGAAGGGAAGCAAAAGAGGAAGGTAAGGCAAGATTGGGAAAGTCACTGTAAGCCGTGTGTTTGGCTTTTACTCTGCAGAAACCAGAGAGCAAGTAAAAGATTTAATCAAGACAATGACTCCTGTCCAATTAGTATCATATTCTAACTGAATTAATCAGCCATACTTTATGCCTTTTCTTTACCTGTCAAAATGTCCAAACTGGTTTTGTTTTTTATTTTTCATTGTCCAAACTGAGCTGGCTTCCATTTCTGACAGATTTGACTTTGAAATGTTTTTGCTTATCTGAAAGGTAGGGGTATTTTTCTTCCTACTCTGAATTTCTAACTTCTGTCTTCCTTCCTCAGCTACCTGCTTGATCTTTCTTCATGTTAAGTTAGAAAGGCAAATCTGCTTCAAAATATAATTATATGAGATTTTTTTTAAAAGATGTTATGTTATTTATATGATATGAGTTACCTGCCTTTATAATTATTTGGATTGAATGAACCAGTTTAGAAACCAGTTTAGATCATAATTCGTAAAGTTATAAGTAGAAAATATTTTAGTTGCCAACTGTGAGACTATCACTGAAATCCACTTTCTAAAAAATGTTTCCAAAGCTGGAGTGTTTTAGTTGTAACTAGGTCTAGAGAAATAGTTGAGAAAAGTCTACCTTGTGGTGTGTGTCCATTTCACATAAGCATTTTGTAGTTGTAGTATAGATGTGGAAATAAGAATCTACATTTAAAGAATGCATCTCATCCCATTAATGTTTTGCCTCAATGTCCCAATCAGCTCTTTGGAAATGAAGAATTGGCCTCCTTTTTACTTAAGACAGTGAAAGGTTCAAAATCTTTCAAAGGATCAAACCCATCAATACAGTTACTTTGGACATCTTAATAAATAAGTTGAGTTGCTACACAGCCATTCTAGTCACTTAATTTTGAATTGATTGTGAATATATCCAAATATATCAGCTTGACGCTACAGAGCTAATTTGATCCTTGCGCATAAACTGCTCTAAGGATGGTGGAAGATTTCAGGTGGAAGAAGGAGACAGCACACTTTGCATGGGCCCCAGCTGAAGGAACCCTTACCATGTTAGCCAAGGAGATGCAGAGCACGAGGGGACACACGGCTCCTTGGCAAATATCCTGCAGCAGCAAGACAAAGAACATAAATATAGATGCTGCTTGCTGGAATTTCCAGAACCAAGCTATCTCTTATTCTCCCTATGACCTCACAATGAGAAAGCATCCTACATTTCCACTTCAATAATCCTGCATTCTTTCCCATGCTTCCTCTTTGTTTCAGTAGCCTCAGGCCTGTAGTAACCCAAAGAGCCTTTTCCCCCAAGAGTATTTTATTATTTAGGACATTGTCAGTGATAATAGGACCTCCACTCCCATTTTCCAGTATTGGACAAGTGGGATTAAAGCATTATGTGAAAGACATTGTCATGTTAATCCCTAACTCTATAAACGCATTGTGTGTTTTGCCCTGTTCAGATAGGATCATCTACATTTGGGTTTATAGGATGAATTTCATTAAATTGAATGCTCTTCTTGGGATTATATGCTCTTTTATTTAATGTTTTGCCCAGAGCTACTCATAATAAGTGTCTTAATGGGTCTAGGAAGTCTTTTATTTATTTTTTCTCACTATACTAGTAGCTGAGGAAGAAAAAAATTCATATGATGTTACTGAAAAATTGTCATTGTCCCACATTAAAATAATGTAGGTTCATCTCTGTGAACTAAAGCATGTCACTTCATGTGCTCCTTAGATGAAATGATTAAATAGAATTGAATGAAAACAAAAATAAAAACAGATTCATAAGACTCTCTACATTGTATTTTATTTAAAAAGAAAACAATCAGCATGTCAACGTAGATTTTTTTTTTAGCGGCAGACATAAATAGATACAGTTTATAATAACAGCAAACACTCACATGGCAATTCTAATGTGCCAAACCCTCTTCCAAGCATTTACTTCCTCAAAAAACAAAAAACAACAATTTAAGTGGCTATTATTATAATGTCCTTTTTTTTCACATGAGGAAACAAGCATGGAAATTAAAGAACTCACTAGAGTTCGTAATTAAGCAGGTGGCAGAGTGGAAACTCAGTGAGGATTGGAACTCAGAGTCCATCTCCACAGGATACAGAAGCCTACTTCACTGAGTGCTTCCTCACTGGAGGAAAAGTCAAGTTCCGCCCATGAGCACATCTCGGCCAGCCATCCGATCCACAGAGACGACGTTAGCCTGAGAGTGTGACCTTCTTTGTACAAAGAGAATAAGGCCTTTTTGTTGCTGCTGCTGTTGCGTCTGCTGCTATTTTTCATTTGTTTTAATCCTTGGAATGGAGGAAGCAAAAAAATATAATAAGATTACAGAAAAAGACAAATGTTTCATCTGAAAAGCCCAAAGGGAAAAGGGGAAGAATACTAAGTAAAGGAATACTTCAGAGGAGTCCTAAAAATTAACCACTCTGTAATAGGGGTGACTAAAAATGGATTGGAATTAGGAATAGGAAATAAAAAACCATTTAGGAAATGCTAGTCTTAAAAATTAAGCTATAAAAATGGTTGGGTTTTAAAAGCCAGAAAGCCGTTAAAATTGTAAGCACTCGTTCCTAAGGATACTAGTAATTTCTATGAGAGTCTTAGTGTTCCCATTTTCTCTCTCTCTCTCTTTTTTTTTTTTTTTTTGGTCATGTTTTCCTGGTATATTTCTATTCAACCAAAGCTGCAAAGCAGTCTGTAAGTTAACAGCTTCCAGTTGTCTCCATTTGTGTTCCTTTCACACTTAAGTCCTCATCAGGTCAAGGTGGCAAATACATTCATCGGAAAAAACTCAGTGTTACACTTAATAAGGATAGATTGAGTTTTTTGAAAGGATCATCAGTACTAGGAATTGTAAGACAGCTTTGATTTACTAACCCCTACAATCATCAAAATTAGACATAGGAAAGACTTTAAAAGTCACTTCGTTTAACTCTGAACTTGTTTGGGATGATTTTCGTAGACATAAATCTAGAACTTACTAGAACTCGTTTTTAGATCCTTTCCCTCAAATGCTACTCTTTACTTTCCCTCCCTAAAATAGTATTATTCTGGTAATGAATAATTTACATTTGCTATCTTTGTTTTACCCTCATTGTATGTTCTTCCTCCACAAGATAAAAGCCTCAGTCTTGCTGTTTGCTTCATTCAGATGTTAATCAACTGCTTCTCTCATTTGTGAGGTTTGTGCTTATAGATGTCAGGAATTTTTTGCAGACTAATTTTTTTCTTAGGTCTCTGCTTTTCTTCTTTAAATGGTTATTAAAATCTTTATAGTTTTCTTTATATCTTGAGTCAAAATACAATTTGAAATTCTGTTATTTCAGTTATAATCCTGTTGATTCAAACTCCAGGCTAATGACAGTTTGTTAGCGGGGTCAGAAACTTCCTATAAATACTGAGTGAGTTGAGAGGGACACCACAGAACTATGATTGTGTGAACGTTGTATCCTCCCTTTTGACTGCAAATCGTAGTTTATCAGAAAATGACAGGAATGCACAAGAAGATTAAAATTTTGGCCATGTCTCCATGATAGTAAACAACAATTGAAAAATGAAAACACTCATCTGATCATCTCACAACAGTAGTTTTGTATGATAACCTCGTATGAAGACAAAAGAGGTTTCTTGATTTTCCCAGCTTTCTTGATGTCCTACTTGAAATGGCCCCTGACATTTAAGACAGACTGTATAGAGGAAATGGGGAGAAGATGATCCTTTTCTTGCTGAATGCTTCCTGGGCCTGCTTTGGGACCTCTTTTTACACTCACTTCAAACAGTAAATCTGGGGACAACAAGATCCTTACTTTCATCCTGGCGTTCTTCAGTTGGTGGAGGGTCTGCCCTGCCTCCAACAGCTGTACTAGCAACAACCACCTTCACAGCATGAAGCTCACCTGTAGCATCAGCAGCAAGACGGAAGTAACCACAGCTAGTCACTAATGGACCCATGGAAGCATGTGGCCTTTGACCAGGGTTTTCTGTAGCAGTCACTACCATCCTTACGACTTTTTCCAGAATGTATTACTTCTGAGAATGTTGGGACTGAGTTAGCCCTGCTTTGACATCCTCCTGTCTGGCTTGTCTGGGCTCCAAACTAATAGCATCCCTACCTTTGTCACCAGGCAAGACTATTGTCAAGATGCTAAAGTTCAGAGAACCCCAGAGGTCAATCAGGTGAATATTTTCCCTTCCAAACCCTTCTGGTTTCTTCTGTCAGCATTTCTGCTGCTTCTGTTGCTTGTCAGACCTGGTGAGTGGAAGCCACTGATGCAAAGCCGTTATTTTACATAGAGGAAGGAAGTTCCAACTGGGACTACTCACCAAGCTTAGTTCTTGGGGAAGGGAAAAAGCAAGGCAGAGGCTCTCAACAGCCTTGATGGACTGTGGCTTCAGCCCAGGTAAATACCTGTGGAGAGCTGTAGTCACAGCGGGTCAGAGCCCCCAGAAGTAGGGGTGCTGGTGGTAGTAGTTGCTCTTTAATTAATTAATTTAAATTAATTCATTTTTTCCCTTTAATTATTCATTCCTTAATTCATTGATCCAACAAGTTATTTTCTGAGTTCCTGCCCTGCACTAGGCACTGTACTGGAGATGTGGAAATGAACAAGTTTAACATAGTCCCGTAGTTTTAGGGAGTGGACAGTCCAGTAAAAAGTAAAGGCGTTAAACATAAAAATAGACAAAGGATTATTTAATCACAAATGTGAGAAATGTCATGTATGCATCTTAAGTTTTCTTAAAATACCAGACAACTTGCAATAGCCAATTTGATAACAATGATTTGATTTATTAACATCATGTAAGAACTGCTGGAAAGGAAAATTTTTCTTCCTTTGCATGTTTCATAAGATTAAAAAAATCTTTATAAAAATTCAAATAAATATTTTAATTAATATTTTATTCCTAAATTTCTTATTGCTCATAGGTGACAAATTTATTATTTTAAAAGATAACATTGTATTATAATATTTATTGGTCCAAAATTTATTACAGAAGGGAAACACAGTGTTTATGTACAGTACTCTGGCTGAGGACTGTGATTAAAAAAGCTACATTCTGGTGTTTACTCTGATGGAGGAGAAATAATATACACAGTGAAATAACCACAAAACAAAAAATAAGAGTTAAGGCCCATGGAAGTTAACATGTGTAATAAGTGCTTTTATACATTTTGAAGTGAAAAACTAGAATGCATGAACTGATAAAGACTTTTGTCCTGATTTACACATTTACATAGAAGTTTTATTAAGGTATTTTTAAAAAGCTGTTGTACATATAGTAATACACATAGTCAGTCACATGAAATCTGAATGATTCCAGAAAGCCAGGGGCACATAACGTGGAGACTGAGAGGGAGACTAAATTGGTTAGGGCAGCAGATGGAGCATTTTTGTGAAGGGCAGGTAATGAGGGCAGTTCAGGGAAGAGGAGCAATGGGACGTATTTTATCATAAATAGTTCAAGATATGCCTGGAGACAAGCAGTAGGCCAGTTGGCTAAAATGGAGACTTATTTTACTGTTAAAGAAAAGACCATAACAGTAGTTTGGGATCTAACTGCGGAGAACTTTGAATTCCAAACTAAGGAGTTTACATTCTAACTGATAGTTTATGCCGTTGAAGGTTTTCAGGGCAGGCAAGTGTTACGATCAAAGTAGAGAACTCCATCTGGCTGAAGGACACAGATGAGAATGGCACAGTACATTGTAGTTGCTCCAGGTGGTAGCTGGGAGTTGAGAAATAAATACATGAATTAGATGATCTTAAACATCGCTTATGTTGACCTGAGCATATGGTCTGCACATTTCCCAGGAGCATATTTGCCTTTTGTTTTTCAAAAAAAGACAAAACCCAACGGAAAAATAATTTCTTCCTTCACTCCAAAAAGGGAGGGAAGTGAAAGACAATATAAAGGATTGTCTGTAGGTCCCTTTGTTGGTCGTAGTCAGAGTTGAAACCCTTTTGCTCTGTTGCTCAACTTTATTCTTAGCTACGAACATTTGTCATTAGGGGAACCCCCGTCATGATAACTGGATTGAGAGCCAGCCCAGTAGATGATCTGGTGGCAAAGGACTGAAAACCATTACCTAACATGAATAATGCAGGGTTGGCCGTTTACCCATGTGTGAGCTACTTTTGCGAGTAATTCTGATCAGGGCGGGGAAGAAGCCATGGAATCAATGCTGTGTTTATTGTGAAGGGGAATACACATAACCCAAAGCTTTGAAACGTGACAAATCCCAACATACGTGGCTGCGTTGCCGCGGCTCCAGGAGAACGGGTGTGTGGGTAGGAGAGTGAGTGGGGTGTGGGACAGGCTAACAGCACTTCCAGGCTAGCTTGCTTTCTTTTTAAAAATTTTTTTCTAAAACCTTTAAGACAGGTAGGCTTATACTTTTGAGGCCTGTACTAATTTTTGAGGCACATACTCTTTCCATTTAAGCATTAATCAGGAAGTTGGTCTTTTCGAAGTGCTAATCATGAATAGTGAATGTGAAACATTTTGAGAATGTAGTAAGAAAGATATTAGCACTTTGGGGATAGCTCCTTAGTGGCGTGAGAGAGCTAATGAACACTCTAGGTTATCCAGCTCTTTTCATCTGCGGTAATTAGCCTTAACAAGGCAAGTTAAAAAAATTCTTTCTAACTCCTGTTCACTGTAACTTCCCACTTAGCATTTCTTGTCTCCTTACAAGCCTTATAGCCTGAGGCAATCTCAGATACTCCCTATGGGAAAGATGTATTTGAGAGTTATGCTTCTGGCGCTTGCCTTTATTAATTTTAAGGAAAAACATTCATTTTAACATTTGAGTATATTCAGGAATGCAGGTGTTGGATTTGAGTATTATTGTTGGGATTTTGAAAAAAAATAGAAATAAGGTGTAATGACAATAAATTATGACCCAAACACATCTAATGAAATGTTCTGAAACTCCACATTTTTTAAAATGTATTTTGCTTTTTCTCTTAGGAATCTTCCTGTAATTTGTTGAAATATTCCAAGGAATTATAGATGCTAAACTATCATGTTTGATAGATGTCGATAGATGGCTCATTAATCTAGACTCCTAGCTCTCTCTTGTTACTTGATTGAACAAATCCATTTCACCTTCTTTCCTCTCTGCCTTTTAAATACACACAGACACACTCACACACACACTCACTCATATACTTTTCTGTTTTTCAGAATCCTTCACCACCACCACCACCCCCAACTCCCACCGCTTTTTTCCCACCCTAGTGCGAATTTCTGTAGCTGGTTGCTCCTTAAGGTGACAGTGAGAGAGACTTCTTATTGATCAGCTTACCTCCCACACAATTTATTGGAGGTTGACACACTCCCTGCCATTTTTTTTTTCTTTGTGAAGGCTGAAAGGGCCATTTATTATAGAGATCACTTCATTAAAAAAGCAACCCCAAAGTTCTAGTGGATTAAGCTATTTAGCTACAGACTAAAGTCCTTTGCAATCTTATGACAATCGATGCTCCCCCCTCATCCTTATGAAGTTAAAAGACTGCATATGGATTTTTCTTTCATTTTTTATAAGTGCTCCTTGGACCTTTACATTATATCATGCTGTATTCTCTGAGGAGAATTCCTGGCTATAGCTCTTTGTTCTTCTTTCTTCATACATTGGCAGTTTTAAAAACAGAAATTATTTTGCATTGATTTGGCTGATCTCGACATTTTCTCTATTCATATTAGTTTAAGGCACCTTCGGGTCACTTTTTTTTCATTATTTTGCTATTTAGTCTTTATGTTTGGCCCCACTTGGGTTAAGGGAGGGCTGAGGCAGAAGCTCAGTCCAGACTGAAGTCTCTTTGTGCACCTGCGAAATTCCCTTGAGAATTCCTGCCTGTTACATCTGGCTAGTCTCCACTGAAATAAAGTTTTTGATCAAATATGCAGGCAGGGCATTCTATGTGACTTGGGTACAGTGAGAATTTTGCCTATTTGCTTCTCACACTTGATGATGAGCACCTTGACTCTGTCTTTATTCAGCATTCTTGCCTCTGGTGTCTTGCACGGCAGGCATCTTCAGATGTTTGTTGAATGAATGTGCAAATGAATGACTGTTGCATGAAGTGCCCATCATGGTATAGTAATCGTATCTTGTTTTCTTATTGTTCCAATATTATGTTTCCCTGTCTCTCAGAATACTGCCTCCTTGAGTTCCCTGAAGAATTACAGAAAAGTAAAAGCTGATAAAAATTTATAGCAAATCAGTGGTAGGAAAGGAACCTAAAAGTCTCTGCCTCTGTACATTGGTACACTACTATAAATTCACCCCTCTAGGCTCTATGCATTACTTTTCCAGAAATTAGAGGATTTTCATTAGTGAAAATTCCAATGCAGCTCTTCTCTTTATTTTATGAATTTGGCAGTGGACTGGAATGGAGTCTGTAAGTGGGAGGACTTCCTGAAAGGGAGTCAACCTAGAGTCAACTAACTGTGATTAACAGAATAATCATAGGCATTTGGAAACTCTCCGTCGTGAGTTGAAATTTGCAGGGTTTCAAGCCTAAACAGTGAAATAAATGTCACATGGAAATTTCTAAAATGTAGTTTTTTCCTGTCAGGTGATTTGGTTATATTGACCCTTAATTATTTTGACATCATTTGTTTACATCTTACTGTAAACCATATGGCTTTCTGTTAAATTTTCAATATTAGGAGTAAGAGATATGAGTGCCAAATGTGTCATATCTTAGGTCTTTTCATCGTGCTCCTCTTTTGTTAGAGGTTTAAGAAATTATTTGTTTTAATAAACGTATAAGAATAGAGCAGTTCTGTGAATGTACAGCAGAAATTTGGAGCATTTTCTTTGGTGTTCCGATTCGCCCACTGTCAGTGGGTTCTTCTCTTTAATTCAGTGTCCAGTAATGATCAATGTATTTGACAATGCATCTTGGAATTAATGTGCAAACTGAAACCTTCTGTTTCTCTACTCCTTGCCCCAAGCAAAATGAATCTTTCCAATCCCTGTGCTTTCTTAGTATTTTGTATGTAATTCTAACTACATTTGTCACATTTTAGGATGATTTTTAACTGCTTATTTTTTACTTTTACTAGAGCATGAGATTCTTCATCTTATTCATCATTTTTTTCTCCCATAAATAACCAATATGTGTTAGCTGAAATGGGGATTACTGAGAAGTACTGGTTTATAGTGATATGGGAGGTTAATGGTATATTGGGAAAATGTGCTGGCTGTGCAGTTTTTCTTGTTTAGACCTATTGTCATATAACCAAGCTATTTAACCTTGTGAATTCCAGTTTGCTCATTTATAAGATTAGGACATAAGTTACAAAGAAGGATCAAATGGAAGATGAGATGTGGACTGCTTTTAGATCTTTAAAGTGTTATTCAATTAATATTATAATCTTGTTAGCCTTTCAGCCAATGAGAGTGCTCTCTGAGTCCCCCACCCCGAAATTGTTTCAGTGAAAACTATTGGTTTACCTAAAGTTTCAAACTTTGGGGTCTCATCCACAGCTTTTCTTCACTTCAGGTCAACATTTATTGAATTCCTCCTATGTTCAAAGTGCTATGGTGAGTTAAAGGGGCATTGATTGCACCTTTATAAACCAAGTCTCACTATCATCAGACACATTGTGGTACAATGTACGAAAAATAGAGTTAGAGATTCAGAAACTGCTCTTTGGTTATTTTAAATTTATCATTTCAGCATGGACCAGGGAGACATGTAGACCTTTGTTAAAAGGTCCACACTGAGCCTCCACTTTTTTATCTGTAATAAGGGATAGCAGGACCTACCTCATGGAACTGTAGTAGAGATTAATGAGATAATATGTAAAAACACCACATGCTGTGCCTGACATATTCGAGAAAAAGAGTGATCAGAGGGGGCTGGAAGAGTAAGAAGTGGGGTTCATAAGGAGATAGGACATGCGCTGGATGTGAAGCGGAAGTCAGATTTGCACAGAGGTAAATAAAGCGTGAACAAAGGCTCAGAGCTACCAACATCAGCATAAACCCACTGCTCAAGCCAGAACCTGAACCAACTGTAGCTCTTCTCTTTCCCTCATACGTATCCCTAATAGCCAAGGCACTACCATGTTCTATCCATTCCGACTTCCAAATATTTCTCGAGTTTATATAATCCTCTCAGTTCTCACTGCATCTCTCCATTTCCAGCACCTCTCTCCAGCCATGATCCCTCCAGCTGTTTTCAGTCCCCAGAGTGTCCTTCACTCTCCTGTCCTGCGGGCTTTGAACGTGCAGCTTGCTTAACCTAGAGCACTGAGCCCCAGCCACCTTTCCTCCCCCACAAGCACACACCAACCACATACACACTAACCCTTAGACTCTTCTCCAGTGGGTCCTTATCATAACATTGATTGGCTGCTTATTTCTCTCTGTCGTTGAGTAGAATGTAAGTACAAAAGGCACTCTGCCATCAAAGAACCTAATTTCCACAAGTTCCCAGCACTTTGTTTAACAATATTCCTGCATCAGTTCTCCAAATTTTGCCCGTCTTTCCATTACTATGGATGCATTATCCCCTATTCTAAAACTGATTCCTCTGTACGTGAATCGATCCCATCCCTTCTCACCAAAAGACATTGCTGCAGATAGTCTACCCTTTCCCTCCTACATCATTTTCCTCTCTAATACCACTTATATAAATATGCTAAAATATATCCCATCTGAAAAAAATACTCCCTTAACTTCACATCTTCTTCCAACCTTCTAACCATTGTCCCATTTCTCTATTCCTTTTTACAACAAAGCTCCTTGAAAAAAAATTGTCTGTATTGACTTTCTATACCTCCTTTTATTCCATTCTCCCCCTAACCAATCATTCTTTGTTCCCCACCATTCTAACAAATCAATTCTTATCAATATCACCACTGATCTCCACATTGTCCAATTCAGTGGTGAGTCATCAAACTTCATCTTTCTTGATTTATTGGGACATTGATCTTGAAATCTTTCCTCACTTGACTTTTTGGGCCTCTCTATCTTAGTTCTCCCTCATCTGTCTTTCTCACTCTCCTTTGCTGGTTTCTCCTCCCAAGGTACAATCTGCTTCTTCTCTGTCTCTACTTGTATCTCTGCCAAACAAGTCTCATGGCTTTAAATGTCAGCTGTATGTAGATAAGCCCCAAATAGCTCCAACCCAGTCCTTACCACTGAATTCCAGATTTACTGCCGATTTCATGTTGATGAGTTTTTATTAAGCATTCTAAACTTACCTTAGGCAAAGCCTTTAATTCCCACTTCCTTTCCCAAACCACAGAATCCACAGACGTCCTCTGTTCAATGCAACACCATTCTGCCAGGTGATTAGGCAAAAAATCTTGAAGTCCTCTCTTTATCACCTGTCCTCATTGCATCCAAAACCTTGGAGCCTTGCCTTTGCCACATCCAGTGCATCAACAAATACATCTAGAATCCAGCCATCCAAGCCACTCTCATTGCCCTTGTAGCCACAGTAATTTCCTATCTGGTCTCACTGTTTTCACCCTTGCTCCCTATAGTCTTTTATTTTTTTTAATTGAGGTTAAATTGGCATGTAACATTATAGTTTGATATTTGTATACACTACAAAGTGATTGCTTCTCTTAAGTCTGGTTACCATCCATCACCATATATTTGATGCCCTTCATCCACTTCACCCTCTTCCCAACCTCCTTGCACTCTGGTAACCACCAATCTGTTCTCTGTATCTGTGAGTTTGTTTTTGTTTTGTTTTGCATGTTTGTTTTATTTTTTAGATTTCACATATAAATGAAATATGTTTTTTTTCCTGTAGTACTTACTGCTCCATGATATACTGTATATTAATTTGCTTGTTTATGGGCTGTCTTTACCCAAATGAAGACAACTCCATGATGACAGGGCCTTTAGAGGCCCCTCTCCATCCACTTATCTTTATTCTCAACATCTAGAAGACCTGATCCATGGAATGTGTTCAAAGCAATATTTATTGAATGACCAAATGAATGACTGAGGTCCTTGGTTGACCATGAGAAATTAGGATGTCAGTCATTCCTTTTGTCTCTGTGGCACAAATGTGTAAATGGAGGAAAGACTTATGCCTGTTACATTTTATGTTGTTAGAATACTTAGTTTCCCTGACAGTTCTTTTGGGAGATATTTCTTCTTTCCTTTTTCAGACTTCTCTCTTGAAATACTGTAAATTCAACTAAGCATGTACAAGTCAGCCGCTTTAAGGCAATTTTTTAATCGATGCCTTCACAATGGTAGCCTAAACAATTGTTTTCCTTTTAGGATAGCTGGCTCTGTAATTTCTATTCATGTTCCAAATGCCATTGAAAAGCCACTGAATATTACACAAAGTATGCCAATATGAAAATTATCATCAACTGCCTTTTTATTTCAGGCTGGGCTTCTGCACAAAAAAATTGTTCCAAATTTGGTGAAAACCAAATCCAAGTCATCTTAAGCAGAAGGACAGATGTAAAACAGCAAATAACTTTTTAAAAGAGAAAACAAACATAACTTGTTCACCCAACTACAGCCATATATTATTGCATTATTTTCTTAACATTTTCTGACCTGTCACATGTATTGAGTTTTTCATGTTTTAATCAAAATTATTTTATCATTTCTGCAAATAGTTTTGTAAGATATGAAAACCCCATTGCAGATTGCTGTGGTTGGCTTATTTCCTCATTTACTAATGCGATTTCAAAGCTCAAGCTTTGTAATTAGGCAAGTCTCAGTTTGAAACTAACTTTTTAAATTCTTATCTCAGCAAACTTATAAAATTACATAACATTTCTAAGACTTAGTTTCCTAATTTCTGAAGTGGAAAGAATAAGTTCGTTATGATGTTTGAAATAAACAAATAATATATAGCATTCAGTATGCATTTACTAGTATTTCTGTTATTAATTATACTGTCAGAGAGCTGTTTACTAATAGTTCATAATTTGGAGTTACATTCATCTCCAAAATATAAACTTTTTGTCCACTTCCTAAATGAAGCATTGTAGTCTGAATGCATTGACTTGTCTCCCTAAAGTGTAGCATTACTCCCTTCTCCTTGTCAAAGTCTGACATGTTTCTCTGAACTTAAAAATTAAGTTTTTTAATGGTGGTGAATCATCTGAAAAGAAGACAGGTTAACATGATTCTGTGTTTGCTTTGCCTGCACAATGTATGATCATATAGCTAAAGTACCCTTTATCTATAACAAGGTACAACTTACAGGATGATTCTAATAATGAGGAAATTGACTTCACGCCAAGTGAGTTCATGTCAAACACTGAAGAACTAATTTATCAATGGAAGGTGTTCTGCATATTCAACCAGAAAGATTCAGGAGGCAGATTGCCTAACCACAAAAAGCAGGTGACAATATTTAGACATAATTCTAAAATCAAACAAAATTTAAGTAGTTATAATACCCTGGTTTACAAAGGTTATGATGCTGGTCTCCAGGTATTAGAAATCAATTTAAAATATATTTTAATTGAGATTATAAGCATTATTATCAGACAAAACCAGTTAAAATTTTTAAATTCTGATCTAAACAAACCTGTCCTCTTCCAGCATTTATTACTTTTGTTTAAAATGTCCAAGGTTTCCTTTTTCCATTTTATTCCTGAGTCAGCTTATGAAATTACTACCATATACTCAGAGTTGTATTTAAAGCAAGAAAAGCATGTTGGTAGCTGGCAGACACCAAAAATCTCAATAAACTCAACCTGCAGATGAATGAAGTCCTAGATAATTTAATTATAATAGCAAACTGATATATTCTGTCACAACAGTCTTTTTATATGAATTTATGTTTAATGAAAAACAGGCGGTAGCAGTAACGTTGTCATATATAAGGGTATGACACAGGCAAGTGTGGACTCTCCCGGGTCTGGTCAGATAGACATTTCCTCATCTTTGGGTCAAAACAGTGCTAGTAATCTGAGACAAGAACATGATAAGGTATAGAGCTTTGCAGGATAACTCTCCAATCATGTTTGGCTCATGAATATATATTAGTGACTTCAGAATCTAGGGCATGCACTGTCTTTTAAATGCATTGGGGAAAAAATGACATTAATGAAAAGAGGGAATTATGGGGAGGTAAGACCTTGTTCTGTCAAGTTTAGTACCTGTTCTAAAAACAATGATTCAGAGTTTCAAGCTAAAACCGTCTCTTCTAGTTAAAATTCCCTCTGACCAAATAATGGTGCCGAGAACTTTTAAAAGTCAAATGGAAATCAGCTTTGGTAAAGTATCCTTGATGACTGTGACTCTCCAGCAAATATTTACTGAGCGCCTCCTTGTGTCAATACCATGCCTTTCAAATGACCTAGTTAGTACCGTCAATAACAGTATTGTTTAGCTTTGTGAATAATAGTATTAGTAGTAATACTAATAATACTATTTTTAAATGAACTAAAATAGATTGCTCAGTATTTATTTCAAATAATTCTTCTTCATGTGGCAAAGTGTCTCCTTCTCTCTACTTCCTTTCAGAACATGGAAAAATAGGCATTGTTTCATCCCTGTGGAGTTTATATTATAAACTAATGACTCTCTGCATTTGCTCCATGACTTTTTAGCTCTCTGATGAGCTTATCTAAGCACCAGAGTCCTTGGTGGCTAATAAATGAGCGTTTTACAAAGAATTCCACTGAGAAAATGGTATTCAAATCAGCCCCCCAGGGAATTTTGTTGCAGTGAATTCCCGTGGGCACATGGAGCAAGACGATGACGTTCACCCTTGGGAAGTTTGTTTTTGTGCTTTTCCTGGCTCTGTGAAATACCTGTAAACCCTTAGAGGCAGCCACAAACCCCCAGAAGGACCCATTTCTCCCATATATACATAGGTGACCAAGAGAAAGCTAGTCTGTCGAGGGCTGATGTTGAGGTTTGATAGTGTTTTGTAAGTCACTTGAAAAACCAGTCTTTAAAAGTGATACGTAATGTGTAAATTTGGCTTTCAGTGCTGTGGTATTAAGAGAGTAGGCATTATCATTGTATAACCATTAAGTATAAATGCTTAAGCAATTCAAAGCACTGAAATCGGAAGCACTTAAAAGCTCTAGTAAAATTGTCTATAGGACACGACTAATCTAAAGCATCATAAATACTTAAAGATTGCTTAGCACATCCCTTACTATCATTGTTTTTCAAGCAGCTTGCTTTTCTTATGATGATAAGAAGCAAAGATCAATAATTTCCCATTTCTTAGTAAAGGAATGAAATATGTAGCCTTTTACCCTTTCTATGAGGTTAGTGCTTTTTATTCACTTTTTTTTTTAGTAGTAGTGTCAGGCCTGGCTGAGTGATGCAGGTGACCCAGAAGCTGACAGATGTCAGGACAGGGACGTCCTGAGCAGGCTGGCAGGGTGTGAGAGGAATGGGAGAAGAGATCCACTGAGTGATGTGGAAGAGGAGTAGAACTGGGAGTGAGCAATTGGACTCAGACCTTAGGAGGTGTGAATCCTCGTGGAAGCATGTATTGGTTTCTGAATAAGGGTAAGTTATGATAAATTCTCTCAAGTTATTAAAGGCTCACCCTCATGCCTAAGAATTGTTAAGGGGATTGTAGGACAGCTGCCTTTGGAAATGCAAAATATAAAACAAAATAGTTATTTTTGCTTATAGTGGATTTTTTTTTCTCGGTGGCAGAGGGGGTTGGTTTGCTTTGGTTTTGTTTTTTAAATACAAGGAGCAAGAAATGGAAAGATATCCCATGCTCTTGGATTGGAAGAATCAGTATTGTTAAAATGACCATATTGCTCAAGGCAATCTACAGATTTAATGCAATCCTTATCAAATTACCCATGACATTTTTCAGAGAACTAGAACAAATAATCCTAAAATTTATATGAAATCACAGAAGGCCCAGAAGTACCAAAATAATATTGAAGAAAAAGAATGTAGCTGGAGGAATTACCCTTCCAGACTTCAGACAATCCTACAAAGCTACAGTAATCAAAACAGCCTGGTATTGGGACAGACACATGGATCAATGGAACAGAATAGAGAAACCAGAAATAAACCCACAGACCTATGGTTAATTAATCTTCAACAAAGGAGGCAAGACTATACATTGGAGAAAAGACAGTCTCTTCATCAAGTAGTGTTGAAAAAACTGGACAGCAGTATGTAAATCAATGAAGTTACAACACTCCTTCACACCATACACAAAAATAAACTCAAAATGGCTTAAAAACAAATATAAGACAAGACACAATAAACCTTTTAGAAGAAAACATAGGAAAAACATTCTCTGACATAAATCTTACCAGTGTTCTCCTAGGACAGTCTACACAGGCAATAGAAATAAAAGCAAAAATAAATAAATGAGATAAACAAATAAACTAATTAAACATATAAGCTTTTGCACAATGAAGGAAACCATAAGTAAAACAAAATGACAACCTATGGAATGGGAGAAAATATTTGCAAATGATGTGACTGACAAAGGTTTCATTTCCAAAATATATAAACAGCTCATACAACTTAATAAGAAAAAAACAAACAACCTAATCAAAAAAATAGAAGACCTAAACAAGCAATTCTCCAATGAAAACATACAAATGGCCAATAGGCACATGAAAAAAAATGCTCAATATCACTAATTATCAGAGACATGAAAATCAAAACTACAATGAGGTATTACCTCACACCAGTCAGAATGGCCATCATTCAGAAGTCCGAAAACAATAAATGCTAGAGAGGGTGTGGAGAAAAGGGAACCCTCCTTCACTGTTGGTGGGAATGTGATTAGGTGCAACCATATGGAAAACAGTATGGCGATTCCTCAAAAAACTAAAAATAGACTTACCATATGATGCACTCCTGGGCATATATCTGGAGGGAACTCTAATTTAAAAAGATACATGCACCCCAATGTTCATAGCAGCATTATATACAATAGCCAAGGCATGGAAACAACCTCAATGTCCATCAACAGAGGACTGGATAAAGAAGCTGTGGTATATTTATACAATGGAATACTACTCAGCCATAAAAAGAATAAAATAATGCCATTTGCAGCAACATGGATGGACCCAGAGATCATCATTCTAAGTGAATTAAGCCAGAAAGAAAAAAAATACCATATGATATATCACTTACATTTGGAATCTACAAAAAGAAAAAAAAAGAGGACACTAATGAACTCATCTGCAAAACAGAAACAGACTGGCAGACATAGTAAACAATCTTATGGTTACTGGGGAAAAGGTGATGGGAAGGGATAAATTTGGGAGTTTGAGATTTGCAAATGTTAGCCACTATATATAAAAACAGATAAAAATAACAAATTTCTTCTTTATAGCACAGGGAACTATATTCAATATCTTATAATAACTTTTAAAGAAAAGAATATGAAAACTAATATATGTATATATATGCCTGACTGGGACATTGTGCTGTACACCAGAGATTGACACATTGTAACTGATTGTACTTAATAAATAAATAAATAGATACATAGATACACACATGCATACATACATACATACATACAAGGAGCAGGAGGGAACGAACAGCAGCCATTCCTGCCCTCTTTCCCTTGCTTCTTCCATGGAGGTGCCTCATGCTGTGATTTACATACTGTGACATAATAGGTGCTGAATGAATATTTGAGAAATGAATGGAGTGTTTTTTTCTCATAGTTCTGAATTTTTTCAATTTGGAAAGTGAATTATAAATTTCTTATTATGTTTTATTCTATACATGTCATCGCATCTGTTAGTTTACGGGGATGTTGGTGACTCTGCATCACTCATAGTCAGGTAACCCACAGTCCCAGTCAGTGCTCGCTGAATCTGCATTAAATAGAGTACATGAGGTGTAAACCCACCCACCTTTGTTGTTTTACTTCCCAGTAACTTTCTGACGATGATTTCGACTTCTCTTGTGAATTTTATCATGATGATGATTTACGGTCTAGCCACTATACTAGGTGCTGGGAGTTTGAGAATTAAGGCACAGCTCTGTGCATGCAGAAATTACAACTTACTAACATCAAACATTTAGTCAGCTCTTATGTGCCACCTACCCTGTAAAAAACTTATGTATATAATTTTTCCACTCAAATTGTGCAAGAGCCCATTTAGGTGAGTATTGTTTCTGCAGTTTACAAGTGAGAGGCTTGAGGCTGAGGAGTAACTTCCCCAAGGCACACAAGGAGTTGGTGCTGGAATTCTAACCCAGGCAGGCTGTCTTCAGGGCCCATTCTGGAAAAACAACAAGTAACATTTTAGGTATTATGTGCTAAGTGTCCACAGAGAATATTAAAGTGCTGTCAGATTTCAAGAATGAAATATCCCCTCCCACCCCCTGCCATGAGCGTGCTATTTGGATAGACTCGTTAGTATAGGTAAGACTTGTATTGAGCACTAAGTAAGGGCAGTAGTAAAAATTTGAAACACTTATGTAGCATTTACCTTGTACCAGGGACCATCTGTATATAATGAACTCATTTATGCCTCACACAATCCTATATGCTAGGCACATAACATGACCATTTTACAGATGAGTAAACTGAAGCACAAGCAGTTAAGTAACTTGCTTCAGCCTCCTAGCTGGTAAGGAAAGGGTTTAGAGGAGCAGGCAAGAGTGGAGATATATTGTCTAGATGAAAGCCACATCCAGGAACTTTATAGTCAAACCTATTTTGCCATATGAGGATTTTCTCTGAGCAATAAGTAGGAAGACACTTGAGATAAGTTATCTCTCACTACTAACAGCTTGTGAAGGACATTATATATGTTGGCAGAGGAGTTTACGTTTGATTCTATGAGGGCATTAGAGTGACACTGAAATTATTCTGAACATTTATTGTTTAGCATTTGGTTATACATAAAAGTTGCTGCACTAAGGCTCAGCTTAGACACTTATTCTGGGAAACTTCCTGACCACCCCTCCATCACCCACTCCCTAAATAATTGCTCCTCTGTGTTCCCTAAGAACCTAGAAGTCCTCATTTTCATAGCTCTTACAACATTGTTGTGTTTTCTTTCATCATTCTGTCCACAGACCATGCACTCCAGTGACAAAGGAGACTTCTCTCTTATTTTCCTGTGACTCCTCCAGCACTTGGAGTATAGATGGTACTAAATATAATCATGTTAGCCACCTGAAATATTTTCTAGACAAAATAAAATGTAGATAAATTCAACGTCCATTTATGATGAAAACTCTCAAAGTTGGTATGGAGGGAACATACCTAAACATAATAAAGACCATTTATGACAAACCCACAGCTAACACCATACCCAGCAGTGAAAAGCTGAAAGCCTTTCCTCTAAATAAGGAAAAAGACAAGGAAGCCACTCTCACCACTTCTATTTAATATGGTATTGGAACTCCTAGCCACAGCAGTCAGACAAGAAAAAGAAATAGAAGGCATCAAAATTGGACAGGAAGTAAAACTATCACTATATGAGGATGGCATGCTAATATATATAGAAAACCCAAACGTCTCCACCAAAGAGCTATTAGAACAAATAAATGAATTCAGTAAAGCTTCAGGATACAAGATTAATATACGGAAACCTGTTACTTTTCTATACACTAATAAAGAACTATCAGAAAGAGAAAGCAAAAAAAAAAAAAGAAAAGAAAAGAAAAACCAAAAATCTCATCTAAAATCCCATCAGAAAGAATGAAATACCTAAGAATAACTTTAACCAAGGAGTTAAAAGACCGATACTCTTACAACTGTAAAATGCTGAGGAAGGAAATCAAAGATAATGCATAGAAATGGAAAATATTCTGTGTTCTTGGATTGGAAGAATGGATATTGTTAAAATGTCCAAATTATCCAAAACAATCTACAGATTTAATGAAATCCCTATAAAAATACTCATAACATTTTTCACAGAACTAGAACAAATAATCCTAAAATTTAAATGAAGTCACAAAAGACCCTGAATTACCAAAGCAATCTTGAGTAAGAAGAACAAAGCTGGAGGCATCATGCTCCCTGACTTTTGGATTATACTACAAAATTATGATAATCAAAACAGCATGGTACTGACACAAAAACAGACACATAAATCAATAGGACAGGATAGAAAGCCCAGAAATAAACCATGCACCTATGATCAATTAATCTATGACGAAGGAGTCAAGAATATACAATGGAGAAAAGCCATTCTCTTCAGTGAGTGGTTCTGGGAAAACCAGGCAGCTATATGTAAAGAAATGAGATTAAAACATTTTTCCATACTATATACAAAAATAAATTCAAATGGATTAAAAGACCTGAATGTAAGATCTGAAACCATAAAACTCCTAGAAGAGAACATAGGCAGAGCACTCTTTGACATAAATCATAGCAGTATATTTTTGGATCTGTCTCCTAAGACAAAAGAGATAAAAACAAAAATAAATGGACCTAATAAACTTAAAAGCCTTTGCACAACAAAGGAAAACATCAACAAGATGAAAGGACAACCTACTGAATGGGAAAAAATATTTGCAAATTTACATGACCGTTACCAATAGGGGGTTAATATCCAAAATACATAAACAGCTCATCCAACTCAATATCAAAAAAATAAACAACCCAATCAATAAATGGGCAGAAGACCTGAATAGACATTTTTTCCAAAGAAGACATGCAGATGGCTAACAGGCACATGAAAAGATGCTCAGCATCACTAAATATTAAAGAAATGCAAATCAAAACCACAATGAGATATCACCTCACACCTGTCAGAATGGCTATCTTCAAAAAGTCTACAAATAACAAAGGTTGTCCAGGATGTGGAGAAAAGGGAATCTTTGTACACTGTTGGTGGGAATGTAAATTAGCACAACCACTATGGGAAATAGTATGGAGGTTTCTCAAAAAACTAAAAATAGAAATACCATATGACCTAGCAATTCCACTCCTGGGCATATATATTTTTTTAAAAACCCACTAACTTGAATAGATATATGCACCCCAGTGTTCACAGTAGCATTATTTATAATTGCCAAGATATGGAAACAACCCAGAAGTCCATCCACAAATTAATGGTTAAGAAAGATGTGGTGTATATACAATGGAATTTGACTCAACCATAAAAAAGAATGAAATTCTACCATTTGCAACAATGTGAATAAACCTAAATGGTATTATGCTTACTGAAATAAATCAGACAGAGAAAGACAAATACTTTCTGTTATCACTTATATATGGAATCTGAAAATAACACAAATGAATATGTATAACAAAACAAGAACAGATGCATAGGTAAAGAGAACAAACTAGTGGTTACTAGTAGGGAGAAGAAAGAGGGGAGAAGCAACACAGGGGTGTGGGATTAAGAGATACAAACTACTATGCACAAAATAAATAAGCAACAAGGATATGTTGTACAGCAGAGTGAATAATATAGCCATTATTTCATAATAAGTTTAAATGGAGTATAATCTACAAAAATATTGAAGCACTATGCTGTACACCTGAAGCTAATATAATACTGCAAATCAACTATATTTTAATAAAAAATGTATAGATGATAATTAACTAATTTTGTTTCATACATCCCTATGAAGTCTCATGGACATCAAAGGTAGGGATCAGACCTTTTTCTTTGTGTCCTTCTCAGCTTCTGCTATAAATCCGATCCCATTTAGATTTATACATACTTTAGATTATACATCCCATTTAGATTATACATACATTACCTCTTCCCTCATGTAAGGAGCAAAACAGTATATCCAGACATTTATTTACTAGACCTCAGCATAGTAGTCAATCACTGTCTTATCATGGCAACAATTTCTGCTTTCTCAGTTCTACCACCCTCCCCCAGATCACTCTAAGTTCTAGCCACATCTGCTATTCAGCACTTCCCACGTATCCCACATAATTGCCTACCTTCCTTCTTTGCTTCTGCTGTACCCTCTGATTGGAAACTTTTCCTCTTGCTTTCTCCATGTGGTGAATGCCTACTCCTACTACAGTTTTAAGACTCAGATCACTGAACCTCCACCCTCAACCTTTCTCTTGTAGAAAAATCAATTACTTCTCAAAATGTGTTCCCATAACACTAGGTATCTATTTAATTTATTTAATTTGTCTATTTAATTTATTTAATTTATTCAGGGGATGTTGCCTTCCTTGCCAGTCAATGCAATTGTAGGGGGCAAAGACTAGGTCATACTCATCTCTGCATCCCAAGCCCCTAGAACTGTACCTGACATATAGTAAAATTTTGATAATTGCTGGATGAATAGTAAAATTATTAACAATGGCATTCATTACCTGATACACCCTGACTCTCCCTAGGTCAGTTAACTTTTGTTGTCTGTCTTATTGAAGAGATGGCAAAATCAGTCATTCCTAAGATGTGACTTTTAGTAGTGCATTAATTTAGGTCCTCCAAGAGGCAGATACTATGACGAGGTTACATATACAAGAGACTTACTGGGAAGAACTCACATGAGAGAAAAAGGAGAGGAAGCTGGGGGAAGCTGGGAAAGTTGTCAGATAACTATGCATGTCCCCTGTGTAAGAGAGAGAGAAGAAAAGGAGATTGGATAGGAAATGTTTTAGACCATGGTGCAGTTTTTAAAACATTTCAATAAAGGCAGCGGCAGATCTCTAAGCCAGGAGTCATTCATCAGAGGAGCCTTGCATCTCCCAAGACCTGGTTGCCTTAGTGTCCCTACTGTATTCAGTCATTGGCTGAGAGTAGGTCTTGGTCCAACTCAGAGGTGGTTTTAAGAGCCCAGCAGCTGAGACCCTTGGTCAGTTACAGTCCCTGCAGTTGGAGATACAAGGCCATGTCTTCTTGCGACTGCAATGGCTTGAAACCCATGAGGGATTTGAGGCGTAGGGATGACCGTTTATCACTTCTGCAGAGTTGTACCTAAACATGTTTTAAATACGTGAAACATGCCTTTAATAATGGAACAAGACACAAGGCACTGGGAATCTTGTGTTCATGTGAGGTTAGTCTTAGGTAAGCTTCAGTTGTTAGCTAATTCTGACATTTTAGGGAAACATAAAGTACTCAACTTGTTACTGAGTCCAAACTCGTTCAGGTCACTGCATGACAGGACAAGAAATTGGGAGATGAAGTGTTGGGGCAAGGAATAATGACTATTTGGAAAGCCAGCAGACTGAGAAGATGGCAGACTAATGCCCTGGAGAATCATCTTCCCCAAGTCAGAAATCAGGCTTCTTTTATACTATAAAGGGGAGGGTGTGTGGTTGGTTGTTGCAAACTTATTGGTGTTGGAATTCTTTGTTCTTGCAGCTGTCCACGTGGTGAGGTCATGGTGTCCCTGTAAACCTCCAACAAAACAAATGTTATATTTTCTATTCTTCAGTTTTTAAAATCTTTATATGAATGGAAAAATGTTAATACCCTTACAGGTCAGCACCTTGAGAATAGGCTCTCCTGTATATTTCAGGCTCTAGGCAACATTCTTTTACAAATGTGCAAAACCAATATGACTACACACAGGAAACAGCACAGTGCTAGAGCCAAAGGAACAGATCTAATATGGAGGCAGATTTGTTCTTCCCTCTTACAACCATGTAAACTTAAAATACTACAGGGAATTTTGAGCACAGAAATGTTTCCCCCCAAAATCAAAGGAGCTGTTTTACATGCAGTGTCTAGTCGGTAGACATTTGACTAAGCTTAAATGTCTACCGACTTTCTGGAACTTAGAGGTTAAATTCAAAAGGCTTCCTCGAAAGAGTCACATTTAACAAACTGTTGATGCTGCAAATCTTGGGAGAAAGAATGTGTAAAAGTTTGTTGTATAGAATAGAGCATATCTAATTTATAGGGATTTTAAATGACAAGCCTTTTCTAAATTCCAGAAGGCTTTTTAAATTTGCATTCTTATAAATAAACCAGTCTCTCTTAGAAGCAACCTTAAGACTAATAAATAAATAAAACCCAATCATTATTTCATATGACATTTTCATGCCAGAAAGAAATGATTCAAGATAATATATGGTATAACTTACAGAAAGCAGTGCTATTAAAAGTACATGAGGTGGTTGCTCTGCTCAATATCCACTCTGCTTACCATCCCCTGCACTCATATTCTCAATTATAAAATCTATTGCATATCACCATCCTTTTTTGCCTGTTGACCTCCCTCTTGGATTCACCTTGGAGTCAAAATATTTAACAACTAACGTGATATCATCACTGACCAATCAGGTAAGAAGCCATTTTTAAGCCACCAACTAAGGCATTCCAGTGTGTATAGATTGGGTACAGCCCTGCTTACCAACTTCAGTGTGAATGACTGGTCTCTGAGACACCAGCACAGCTGCCACACTAGGATTCCTCCTTTCTCTTCTCCTAAGTTGGCTTAATTATTTCTTGACTCTCCTGGCTTCAGTTTCTTTTTCATTTTCTGGAATCCATCTTCAGTTTCTTCAGAAGAAAAATTTGGAAAATTATAGGAATTAAAAGTCTTTCTTTTTCTTCATTCTGGATTGATAATTTGACTGGGAATGGAATTCTGGGTTAAAAATATCCCCCTAGAATTTTGAAAACATTACTTCATTAGGTTTTGTCCTCTCCTGTTGCTGATGAAAGAAGTCTGGTGCTTTCTGAATTCTTGTTCCTTTGTTGATTTTGTGTGTATGTGTATGTGTGTGTGTGTATTCTTTTTTAACCTGGAAGCATATTGGATCATTTTTTTATCTTTGATTTTCTTTGATTTCCTAAAGATGTACAGTCTTGGGGTTGGATCATGATGTTGGACTTTTTTAACTTACTGTTTTGGTTTCTCTATGAAACCTATCAATTTAAAGGTTAATTTGTTTCTTTAGTTATGAGAAGTTTTCTTTTTTATTTCTGATAATTTCTTATGTTCTGCTAAGTGCTATGCATTTTCTGTTCTCTCCTTTTGCAACTTTGTTAGATGTATGTTGAATGTACTTTTGAATATCTGTATCACTTACTACTTATTTCGTAGATGTGTGTGTGTGTGTACATGCCTGCGCCTTTCCTTTTACTCAAACTTCTGAGAAAGTTTCTCAGCTTTATTTCTAAACTGTCTGTTGATTTTATCTTAACTATTTATACTTTTAAAACACAAGAGCTCTGTAGTATATCCTAGTTCTTCCTTTTTACAGTATTCGGTTCATTTGTCATGGATGTAGTCTTCTTGAACCTCTGGGCATATTAATTACTGTGTCTATACTGTTCTCGGTTTCTTGAATTATTTCTCTTTCCTTAAAGGTCAATTTTCTTTCTGTGTTGGTTTTTCTCAGTTATTCTGTAGCTCTTTCCCCACTGTCTGGTGGGTCTTGGTAATCCATACTTACGTAAGAATCAAGAGTTGGGAAACTGACATGGCTCCCTTGGCTACTTATATAAGTACATTGTCCTGAAATCCTCCTACATGAATAAGAAGTCTCATTTGGAGCTCTGTGTTATTGGGCAGGGATTCCCAACTGGCATATTTCCTTTTAGACTAAATCGATGGGGAGCCAGAGATCAGACGGCAGACCGTAAGTCACAGGACCACAAATGCCACAGTAAGGAGGGACTGACTCTTGGGCACTCAATTCGAGATAGAAACATGTCCTGTCCTGAGCTAATTTAATTTATTTCAAAAAAAGTCTTCATTTCTTTTTGATTGGGAACAAACTGCTGATCTCTGAGTAATGGAATTGGAGTGGGCAGTTGTTCTGGGTTATACGTTCAGTTTTTTCCCTGTTTTCAGCACCGGTTCTCACCCTTTCTCTCATGTAACCCTCTAGCCTAGAGCCTTTCAGGTTTCCAGTATTCTCACCTTCACAGTAGCCCTCTCACAGCACATTCTAGACTGAAGTGTTTCTATCGGTGTTTTATCTGTTAACATTCCCATTTGGGTTTTTTTTTTCTGTAAATGTACTGACATCTTATATCTTTGTTGTTACATGTCTGTTCTCCTTTGCACCTACATGCAATTTTATACATATAAAATACTATTATTTCAGGGTCCCCAGCGGAATTCAGAGTATGAATGTATGTGCTCAGTCTGCCAAATTGTCCCACAAGTCATTAAATGCTTTTAGAAATTATATTGAATAGAAATGTTTTCTAGAAAAAAAGTATGACTAATCCTCTTAAATAAAAGAAAAATACACTTGTGTGCCATGTTTATCATTTGTGAGACTCAGTGGTTATATTCAAGAGTTTTCAAAATAACCAGTTGTGAACCACTTTACAAATGTTTGAAGATTTGTATGATTTTCATATAGTTGGCACAGGACTAAGGAAATGGACCAACCCTAAAATAAATGTATACTTCGCCCTGCATTTTCCTCAATTAGGTTTGACTCATTTACTTGGGTAAAGGGGATAATGTACATAAATCAAACCTACCTAAAATGTGGTTTGTGGACCACTGCGTGTCCGTGAGTTGTTTGTTGCCTGCCCATAACAAGATAAGAAACTTAAACCAGAATGTAAATTAACTAAGTTATTAAGTACACTTTGTAGTTAGCTGACTTTTTTTTTTTTCTAGCAAGACTCTCCATTGAAAGAAGCAGTATGTTGGTTAACATTTTGGTAAAAGCTACTTCTCCTATCATAGACAGGCAACAGTTTGCATATCAGTTCCAGTCCTTGGGCTACACTTTGAGAATACTAGTCGAAATCACTTAGAATAGTGCCTGGCAGAAAAGACATTGAATAAATGTTAATTGAGTTTGACACATGTTTTCGTTGGAATGAAATTTGAAAACTACCATGATCATTCACAGAACACTTTGTTGTTTAACAAAGTTCACCTTATTGTTTTATTAAAGAGATAATTTCTCACAGTGAAAGTTTTGTTATTTCCCAGTTTGGCAAAAATCGCATAAACCCCTTCAGTTTATTCAGCAGAAAACAATCTAAGTTGCCAGTGAGCTCTGGCAATAGCCAAAGCTGTAGTGAGCTCTACTTGTTACCAACTGTTGCCTATCTGTTCTAGCTCGCTTCTTGAGAGCCCCCATCCTGAGACTTCATGCCAGCTGATCCTAATTAATACTCTGGACTCTGCACACCAGTGTGTGCATTTTGCTAGTGAGATGGGTGGTGATTTAATATATCAGCATCTGTCTTCTATCATAAGTACCCCCCAGAGTTCAGAAATGATCGCTCCATCTCTGCTCACCGATGAATGGCAAGACATCCCTGCAATTGTGTTGAATGGGTGCTGCCTCCTGCGTAGGCCTGGCGTCACCAGGCGCTGACCAGCCCCCTTCTCTGGGCACTCGGGCTTCCTTGGCTCGTCTCCTGACCGCTTTCAGCTGAGGAAAACGCCCAGCAAAACCCCAGCTCACTGCCTGGTGCCAGCCCCCCGGGGGTTGCAGCTAGCTCCAGACTCCAAAGGTCATGTTGTGGCCCTGTCCTTCAGTCTCATTGTAGGCTTCCTGGCATGGCCTAGTTTCTAAATGGGACTCTTCCCATCTTTGCACTCCACTCCCAGAGCAGCGTGCAGTCCTTCTCTGTGGAGACCATCTTCCCTGTGATTTCTACTACTCAGTACCCACAGGACTAAATAAGCCATACCCGAGTGCAGCTTGATTAGAATCTGGGACCTTCCTCAAGAACCACGGCTCTGTTCCCTGTCTAGTCTTCTTCCCCAGAAGGCCTTATTGGTACTGGGTGCTACTTGGGGCACGTCTTCACAGAACCTGCTGCAGCCCTGCTAAACTTCATCCTTCAGCCTCCAACTTGCCTAGACCCTGAAAATAAGGAGTGGTGCTAACGTGCGCTATGTCAGTGCAAGTAGCCCTTTAGTTTGTGACTTCACTTTCAGTTTTCCAAATACATTTGGTAACGTTATTCCTTTGTCTTTAATGACTGCCGTGGAATTAGCAAGTCAGATTGTCTTGACGTTGCTGTCCTGCCATTTCCAGTCAGTTAGCCTTGTCTAGCATGGACCATTTCAATAGATCTGACCTGAATACCTTGTTACTCTTTCTCTACTTAATCTAGTTTATGGGGGGATGGTATAGCTCAAGTGGTAGAGCACATGCTTAGCATGCACAAGGTCCTGGGTTCAAGCCCCAGTACCTCCTCCAAAAATAAATAAAATAAATAAACCTGACTACCCCTCCTCCCTGCAAAAAAAACCCAAAAAAACTAAAAAGATTTAAAAAAAATCCAGTTTATACATGCCTGCCATATTAACTTCCTTAATTTGCTACAGAAGTCCTCATGTCTGTGTAGAAGAACCTGCCGTGGCTCCCTACGGCATAACAGGTGGGGTCCAGGAACCACAGCCTGATGATTAAGCAACACCATTAACCCAGCCACTGACTCCTGCACTCTAGGCTGTCTTTCACTTACTCAGTCACATGCCCTTAATTATGTGTCTAATTTTGCTCATATTGTTACATCCGTCATCTTTTCTATTGGCTCAGTTTTCATGCATCCCTTAAAGCTAAGTTCCTAAGCTCTGTCTTTAGGGCAGCCTTACTTCATTACCTCGACTAAACATGGACTTCCCTTCTGATCTCCTGTTTTACTCCCTGTCATTTCCTTTTATTTGTTAGTATACTTGTCTCCTCTCTTTTGGGTATTAGCTCTTTGAGGTCAGGTGCTGCCCCTCCATGCATCAGTGTTCACTCATAGTAGCTAACACAGTATCTTCCATATGGAAGACACTCAATACGTAGTGAGCGAATGAATTACGGATTGTTACACGCTGAGGAAGAGCCAAGGAAGTAACTATTATGATGGTCACTTAATAAAGTAGGTTTGTGAAAGTTTGAACCAAGGTGAAGGGAAACGGGGCCTCTTAAGGTACAGAACCTAATTCTTACGATATTGGACAGCAGGCTTGAACACCCCCCTTAACAGTTTATCTTAAAGTGTTCATTTATAGATACTTTCAGAAACCTTCGTTATATGTATGCAGATAATGACATTTGAACTGAAGGAGGTTCAAGTAACCTGCTTTGTCTGTAAATCTTCAGCAGATTTATGTTTAAGACAGCCTAATAATTTATTCATTTCATGGTCAATTTTTTAGCCATTCATTAAAAATTATACTAGATTGCTTACAAAAATATGGAAAATATTTACATAATGCAAGCGAAAAAAGTAGGATAAAAATTGTGTATGTAGTATAGTTGTGACTGTTTTTAAAAATATAGACATGAGAGAAGATTTGAGGGAAACACCTCCAAAATGTTAACGACTGAGTGCGGAGGCATAACTACAGGAGCTTTTTTCTGTTGTAGTATTTTGCATATTCCAAGTGTTCTTTAATGAATATACTAGACTTTGCTATATTAAGAAGGAATGGATTGAAAAGGGAAAGAAAAACAGCTGATAGAATGAAATCTAGCTCACTGATAGTGTCGTTAGGTTGGTTAGTTCACCGACTTGGAACAGCAAGCAGAGAACGGTGCCCCTCAGGGAGATGTAGTATCCTGCTTTAAATCTAGTTTTCGTTAAATTAGTCATGATACATCTCAGTAAGAAATTTGTGTCTCATTGATTGCCACTCGCATATGCAGAAAGCATTTTGACATAAGTAAAGTTTCGTGGGGTAGTTGGGAAACTCTTGAGTTCCCCCCCAGATTGAGTTTATACTACTTGATGCTGTAAAAAAAAAGCATGGATTAAACTCAGAAACGATTTTGCATAACTATTCAGAATAATTTGAAGTAGAGTAGATAAGCGACATCACTTCTTTCTGCAGAATTACGCTCTGCAGTTTGGGAATGTAAGAAAGCTTCGCTCCCCACTCATGCAAGGGAGCTTTACTCCGTCGTGGTCCAGCTTTCAGATTTGCTCTTTCCTGGGTTTTGGATTCACATGGTTGTTTATGATGAATCATAGGAAAAATGAACAACTGAAAGAGTCAATGCACCTTTTTAGAAAAGTGAGAGGATATTAAATACCACTTATGATTGTCATTTTATTTATGTTAACTTTCTCCCTTTCAGACGCTTGTCTTCACACAAGGGTTACTGAGAGCTAAAAAATACATGTAAAAATGATCAAATACAGCAGAAGTGAGAGCAGAATTTTATGGCAAGAAGAAGGTGGTTTTTTAATATGCAAAAATTGTGTTTCTGCAAATGATCAGCAATTCTGATGGTGGTGTTTGACATTCAGTGTTAATCCACCAGATCTAAAGCTTATTAAAAATGGCAGTAGACACATTGGCAGCACAGAGGCAGATCAGAAGTTGTTGAAGACAATAAGAGCTCTAAGATCAGCCGTGAAATTGTGGTTATTTTAGAAATCTGACTTTTGCATGGAATCCATAGGTGTAGGATCAACAGCCGACAAATAATGCTTGCAAATGTAGACAGTCCCAGCAGTACATCTCAAAGATCCCGAGTGGGGGAGAAAGAACCTTCATTTGTTGTGTACGCCTTTGTTCTTTTTTTATCTGGATGTGTGGAGCTCCTTTCCCCTACCCAATGGAATTAGCAATAGAATTAACAATAAAGAATAAATGTCAGCTGTCACCTTTCCCTCCAAAAAGAAGGAAACACATCAAAGAGACTATGAAGATAGGAGACCTGTAGTCACTTTGTCATTTGCGAAGGTGTCTGCTGCAGTTTTATTTAAGTGGGTGTGTAAGGCCAGTGGGAGTTATTTATTTATGTTTTAGCTTCTATATCTAGATTTATCTAAGGGCCACCCCCAGACCCTAATTCCTTAACTATCCAGGTGCTCATGGGAAAATAAGGAATATTCAGTAGTGTCCAAGTGGCTGAAGGTTAAAGTGGGGGCTCATCTAATTTGATGTGACAGTTTTCTTCTCCTACTTGCTAAATGAGTAAGACCTGAGGACCTCAGGCATCTTGCTCCATCACAACCCTATGCTTTGTAGCATGTCTGACAAGAAAGTCATTTCACTCCTGCCACCAGTGGTGAGCCGTGCTAGTAATGCCTAAGCTTTCTGCTGAGGAAATAGGAAGCATCCAAGGAAAAATTACTAAACTAAGACTGAGAGTATCTTGTCACAAGCACCCATTAATGAACACCATGGAGGATTGCATGCTTCCTGTTCATTGTCTTTCTGCACTTTATTTCTGACTTCCCACAGATTATGCAAAGTGTTGTATGAATATTTGTTGTAGCTTCACATTTTGAGGAGCAAATAGGATTTTATAATAAATGGATGGAGGTAAGAAGAGAGAAATGCATTGTAAAGTCGCTTCCTTAGGATGAGTGTTTCAACAAAGTACGTGACATTGTAAATATGTGATCTTTTGTCTGCTGGTAGTGGGTTTCTTTGCATAGAAGGGCTTGCAGATACATATTAATTCTTGGTTATTGATGTAATTGATTGTGACATCCATAATCTCTCTTACTCAAATTCCAAAGATTTTGCCAAGAAAAGTGTAAATCTCATCATCCAAATTTATGCAAAATATTAATACACTTTTCAGGCCAACAAAGATTTGGGATATTCAAATGACACTTTACACTGTGTCCTTCGCACATATGCACGATGATGTGTATACATTTAGAACAACTTAAAATCTGAGCAAAATTGTATAACTACTTACAGCTGCAGTTGGTTTTCTGAGTAATTTTGAAGACTCCTTTTTGCACACATAGAATTGTTATTGACATAAAAGAATAATAGGTGTATTCATTTATTAAGGAAGAATAAATTCTACCAGCTGTGGAGGCTGAAACCCAGCAAAATGTGCATAGTGTGGATATGGCTGTACATAAAGTGTTACAATAATTAGTTACTGTCTTTTAAATATCGCCCCCCACCCCCCAAAAAAAAGGTAAAGGTAATATACTATTTAAAAATGAGTGACCTAAGGTGTAGCTAGTTCATCATTAATTTATTAATCAGGTACAGCACAGAATACCTATGTTTCATGCCCTTGATTAACTACTGGAGATCCTTTGAAGTATTAGCACTTCAAAGATTTTTACTGCTTGTCGTGCAGGTAGTTCAACTCCTTTAAACTGGGAGGAGTGATGGTAAGACAAAAGGTTGAAGGTGTATATTTGAGACATATCTTGAAGACTTTGAATGGGAGGCCAGAGAATTTAACCTTTACTTTATCCCCTAGGTAGGAAGATAATGGTTAGGAGTGGGCACAGAGATTTAGTTAGCCACACGCTTGTTTGAATTCTGGCTTTACTATTAGTTGAGCCTAATGGTCTGCAGGACTCTCACCTGTAAAATGGGGGCAATACTCCTCTCTTAGATTATGATGAGGAAGAAGATAAATGATACAAGGTAATATTAGCTTTGCAAACTGCTTGAACTTTGTGAAGAGCTTGATAAATGACAGCTATCACTAATGAGAAGCCATGGGAGGATTCTGAGCATGGGAGTAGCATGATTGCACCTGTAATTGGAGAAGATCCCTCTGACATTAGCATGTAGTACAGAGTAGATGAAGGCTGCAATTATTCACGCAGATGTTATTGAGAGCCTGAAGTAGGGTATAGAAGGATAAGATAAATGCATTATATGAAACAGGATCCATGAGGTGGGATAACTGATATGAACATGAGGTTAAGGGAAAAGAAAAAGGTGATTCCAAAATTGGAAACTAAGTGACTAGGAGAATGTTGATGAATTAGGAAGCACAGTAAAATGATGAAGTAGGCCTTGGAGGTTCCATTGGGACATTCAGACCAGAATGTCTGGCTGGACCACTAGAAAGAAGAGCTGTGATACAGCAGTGGAAAGGTTGATGTATTTGAGAGGCACCTGCACTGAAGTACAAATTGAAGCTAGGTAAGATGAGTATTGTGAGATTGTAGGGGAAAAAAAAACAGTAAAAGTCTGAAATCAGAACATTAAGAAATACCAACACTTTTGATGGAGTAGGAGAAGAATCAAATAGAGATGAAAATCATGTCCAAAAAGTCAGTGAGGGTAAAATAAACTGTGGTACAGCCAGTCAATGAAATATTATTCAGCACTAAAAAAGAAATGAGCTATCAAGCCGTGAAAAGACATAGAGGAGCAGTAAGTCCACATTACTGAGTGAAAGAAGCCAACCTCAAAAGGCTAAATAACTGTGATTCCAACTATATCACATTTTGGAAAAGATGAAACTGTGGAAATAATAAAGACATCAGTGGTTACCAGTGGTTGAGGGGAGGAAAAGATGAGTAGGCAGAGCACAGAGGATTTTTTACGACTGTGAAAATACCCAGTGTGATATTATAATGATGGGTATATGTCATTACATATTTGTTCAAACCCATGGAATATCTAACATCAAGAGTGATCCCTAAGGTAAACTATGACTTTGGGTGATTATGATATGTCAATGTAAGTTCATCCTTGGTAAAAAAAATATACTATTTTTGTGAGTGATGTTGATAAAGAGGGAGGTTATGTATGTGTGGGAGCAGGAGGTATACGGAACATCTCTGTACCTCCCTCTTAATTTTGTTGTAAACCTAAAACTTCTCTAAAAGAAATTAATCTTAGTTTTTAAAAAGTCAATGAAGCCTTTGCAAAGGGTTGAGGAATAAGTGGGAGTTGAATAAAATGAAACAAGAGTAAAAGAGTTTCAAGAAGTTTTGTGTTAAATGGTAGTGAAGTCAAGAAATGTTTATATTCTGAGAAGGTTTGAGTCAATTTTATTGGAAGGTTATACATTCAATCTTATTAGATTAACAGTTTTGAAGGTTCCTTTTTTTTTTTTTGAGTCAGACTTCAATGATTTCCTTTGTCTTAGTTTCCTTTCTCCCTAATTTTTCAGATGACTTCCTAGACAAAAATTGAGATAAGTTTTGTATCAGTATACGCAGGAATCCTCACTTTAATAAAACATGATTTTTCTCTAGTCGGTTATCTCTTCCAATGACTCCTGTAATTATTTCAAAATCTTTGCATTCCTTCAACTTCCTCTTCCTTCTCTTCGTTTCAATCAGACAGTGAGAAAACACGAGCCATCAAAGATGCGGATTCTTTCAACTTTCCACCATCACGTGTGGAAACATATGTGCCTCTGAATCTCCTGGTTTCCTTTTCCCCCTTTCACGGTGGAGCAGGCTGGCCCCTCCACCTACCACGCTGGGTTTCTCTCCTTCCTCCTTCTCGAGAGGCTGTGCTAGTGGTCATCTCCTCTCTTCACATTAGGCAGCTTCACATTGGCTTCTTCATATCGGTCATCAGGCAGGTTCAGGCCTCACCAAATGTTTTCAAAGCCCTGCCTTTACTGCTTATGTCCCTCCAACTCCTTTAATGAAGAAGTTGTTGTTACTTCCCTAGCTTCATAAAGTTTGGCCAACTTTTTACATATGACACCACTCCTTACTTTCTGCCTTTGCAAGTTACCCTGCTTGGAATGATCTGTCCTTCCCCACAAACCCCCTACCCCTTCTCAAACTTCTTTATACTCATCTTTTCTGTCTCAAATATTACTTCTTTAGAATATTTTTTTCTCTACTCTAGCCTAAGAGCTTTTCTTTAGTATACCTACTACCCTCTCGTCACTTCTTGTGGTTCTTTCCTTTGAGATGATAAATTCCACAAGGGAGGTTTCATGTGTCCTGTTCATTCTTCTGTAATGAATACTGCATACATGCTGGCATGGAGTAAGCACTGAGAAAACTTCTGCTGGATATTCACTGCAGAAGCTCATTAATAGATTCCCTAGTACTTACAATGTAATTTATCAAATTAATACATTTAGATTCAACTGATTTTCACATTAATTGATTTTTTAACACATTGATTTAGGAGTAAGGGAAGGAATATTTTCACATGAAATTTTATATCTCACTAAGCACAATTATAATTTCAAATGTTTACATTGAAAAAGTGTTGACCTCAACATGTGATGTAACCATCCTTAACATTTTTATATATACTTCAACAAGCATTGTCTCTCTGCCATACGTATTTAATTTTTCAGTTGGTATATTTAATTCTCCTATACCACTAATAACTGAGTCAACCGGACATGTGATGCTTATGAATACACATATTGAAACATAGAACAGAATCATTTCCCCATTCATAGGCATTTCCTCATAATGTAATAACACATTTACTCGTGGCTTGAGAGAGTTACTGACCCTGCCTTAATGCCTAGATTTTTATGAGAACCAGATGAAATGCTAGGGAAAAAAAGAGTGGAATGATAGAAAGGTCCCTGAATTGACAGCTAAAAGACCTTGGCTGTAATCCTCATCTGGTCACTGATTAGCTCTGTGGTCCTGGCTAAGTCATTTGACTTCCTTGAATCTGCTTCATTTGCAAACTTAGTATAAATGATTTATATTTAACTTTTAATTGAGGTAAATTTATTTCAAAAGCATTTAGTGCATTTAAGCCTACATTTCCTTAGCATTATGAGGGAAGACCAACATAGCCTTATTCACAAATAGCTTATCTTCTTCATATGGACCCAAACCAAAACAGTCTAAAATTTTTAAAAAATGCCATTGTACTTGAGATGATTAAGTGCCTAATGAACAGAAGAGACCATCCGCACTACAGAGTTTAGAGAAAAGAACTTCTCATTAAATAGTATGACCTCTTCCCTGTCAATACAATAATAGTAAGATTGAGTATAGAACATCTAATTACGTGCTTGCATGTAGAACCTACTCATGAATATGCATGAGTAAATTAATGAAAAAAACAGGTGGATGAATCAATGAATTAGATTGTTTAAAATATTGATTATACCCACAGAAATATTCAAAAGTGTTTCATACATATACACAGATGTATATGTGTGTCTATACATAATTATACACATATACACAATGTATATGTGTCTGTATCTGTGTGTGCATAGGTCTTTTTCATAAATGTAAAGGTAGCTTTTCACATAGGAGGAAAACAAATTTTTCAAGCCATATAGCTGACTTTATTAATTACAAGTACATTAGAGTTCTTATAATATAACCCACACCAAAATATGTAACAAATGATTTAAAAATTAATTGAGGCCATAAATAAAATAAAATATAGGTGAATATTTATATTTATGGAGTGTGAATACATGTTCTAAATTCTATCTAAAACCAAAGGTAAGTCCAGGACTGGACAGCTTCACTGGGGAATTCTACCAAACATACAATGAAGAACTCATACCAGTCCTTCTCAAACTCTTCCAGAAGACTGAAAAGGAGGGAATACTCCCAAACTCATTCTGTGAAGCCACCATCACCCTGATACCAAAACCAGGCAAAGACACCACCAAAACAGAGAATTACAGACCATTATCACTGATGAACATAGATACAAAAATCCTTACCAAAATATTAGCAAATAGAATCCAACAACACATAAAAAAGATTATACATCATGACCAAGTGGGGTTCATCCCAGGGACACAAGGGTGGTTCAACATATGCAAATCAATCAGTGTAATACATCACATCAACAAGAGAAAGGACAAAAACCACATAATCATCTCAATTGATGCAGAAAAAGCATTTGATAAAATTCAACACCCATTTATGATAAAAACTCTCACCAAAGTGGGTATAGAGGGAACATATCTCAACATCATAAAAGCTATATATGACAAACCTACAGCCAGCATAGTACTCAATGGTGAAAAACTCAAAAGCTTCCCACTAAAATCTGGGACAAGACAAGGATGCCCACTATCACCATGCCTATTCAACATAGTCTTGGAAGTCCTAGCCACAGCAATCAGGCAAGAGAGAGAAATAAAAGGGATTCAAATTGGAAAACAAGAGGTAAAAGTGTCACTATATGCAGATGACATGATACTATATATAGAAAACCCTAAAAAGTCCACACAAGAACTACTAGAAATAATTGAAGAATTCAGCAAGGTAGCAGGTTACAAGATTAACGTTCAAAAATCAGTTGCATTTCTTTATACTAACAATGAATCAACAGAAAAAGAAAATAAAGAAACAATCCCCTTTAAAATAGCACTCAAAGTAATAAAATACCTAGGAATAAATCTAACCATGGAGTGAAAGACCTATACATGGAAAACTATAAACCACTGATGAAGGAAATTAAAGACGACTTTAAAAAATGGAAAGATACCCCATGCTCCTGGATTGGAAGAATCAATATTGTTAAAATGGTCACACTGCCCAAGGCAATCTACAGATTTAATGCAATCCCTATCAAATTACCCAGGACATATTTCACAGAACTAGAACAAATCATAATAAAATTTATATAGAACCACAAAAGACCTAGAATTGCCAAAACATTACTAAAGAAAAAGAAAGAGGCTGGAGGAATAACTCTCCCAGACTTCAGACAATACTATAGGGCTACAGTCATCAAGACAGCATGGTATTGGTACAAAAACAGACATATGGACCAATGGAACAGACTAGAGCACCCAGAAATGAACCCACAAACTTTTGGTCAACTTATCTTCGACAAAGGAGGGAAGAATATACAATGGAATAAAGACAGTCTCTTCAGCAAATGGTGTTGGGAAAACTGGACAGCAGCATGTAAATCAATGAAGCTAGAACACTCCCTTATACCATACACAAAAATCAACTCAAAATGGATCAAAGACTTAAACATAAGACAAGATACAGTAAACCTCCTAGAAGAAAATATAGGCAAATATTATCTCACTTATATTTCAAAAATGTTCTTCTAGGGCAGTCTACCCAAGCAATAGGAATAAAAGCAAGAATAAACAAATGGGACCTAATTAAACTTACAAGCTTCTGCACAGCAAAGGAAACCATAAGTAAAACAAAACGACAACCTACAGAATGGGAGAGAATTTTTGCAAAAGATGAAACCGACAAAGGCTTGATCTCCAGAATATATAAGCAGCTCATACGACTTAATAAGAAAACAACAAACAACCCAATCCAAAAATGGGCAGAAGATCTAAAGAAACAATTCTCCAAGGAAGAAATACAAGTGATCAATAGGCACATGAAAAAAATGCTCAATATCACTAATTATCAGAGAAATGCAAATCAAAACTACGATGAGGTTCCACCACACCAGTCACAATGGCCACCATTCAAAAGTCCACAAATGACAAATGCTGGAGAGGCTGTGGAGAAAGGGGAACCCTCCTACACTGCTGGTGGGAATGCAGTTTGGTGCAGCCACTGTGGAAAACAGTATGGAGATTCCTCAAAAGACGAGGAATAGACTTACCATATGACCCAGGAATCCCGCTCCTGGGCATGTATCCAGAAGGAAGTCTACTTCAGGATGACACCTGCACCCCAATGTTCATAGCAGCACTATTTACAACAGCCAAGACATGGCAACAGACTAAATGTCCACCAACAGATGACTGGATAAAGAAGAGGTGGTATATTTATACAATGGAATACTATTCAGCCATAAAATCTGAGAACATAATGCCATTTGCAGCAACCTGGATGTCCCTGGAGAATGTCATTCTAAGTGAAGTAAGTCAGAAAGAGAAAGAAAAATACCATATGAGATCGCTCATATGTGGAATCTTAAAAAAAAAAAAAACCAAAACAGAAACAGACTCATAGACATAGAATACAAACTTGGGGTTGCCAAGGGGGCAGGGAGTGGGAAGGGACAGACTGGGATTTCAAAATTTGTGGATACTGACAGGCATATGCAGAATAGATAAACAAGATCATACTGTGTAGCACAGGGAAATAAATACAAGATCTTGTGGTAGCTTATAGCAAAAAAAAAATGTGACAATGAATATATATATGTTCATGTACAACTGCTATACACTGGAATTTGACACAACATTGTAAAATGACTATAACTAAATAAAAGCATGTTAAAAAATAAAATAAAATAAAACCAAAGGTAGAAGCCAGAAAGGAAAATAAAGATAGACCTAACCATGTTAAAATCTAAACTCTACTACCTCAAAAACATTCATAAGAAATATGCAGATGACAAACTTGGGTCATTTTGCAACAGATCTGATAGAGCTAATAGTCTTCATATAAATAACTCTTTCTATTAAATAATAAGAAATAGACTTGCAGTGAAAAGATTTTTGTACAGTGAAGGCTAAGCACATACATTTTTAAATTTACTAAAAGAGAGGAAAGCAATAGGTCGATAAACATGTGAAAAGCTGTTCTACTTCATTAGTTCTTAAAAATTCGGATAGAAACAAATGCTTTGTGTTGACAAGGGTGTGAAGAAATGGTCACTCACGTTCCCTGCTGGTGATCTTTCTGGCAGACAATTTAGAAGTACCACAAGTATTAACAGCTTAAAAATGTGTGTACCCATTGATCCAGCAATTCCACCTTTAGAAATTTAACTTAAAGAAATAATTAGAACTGTAGGCAAAAATAAATGTGCAAAAATGGTTACCTAGGATTTATTTATAATCAGGTAAGTTGAGAAATGGCTTCATAAGCATTTTGGCCAGGGAAGATGGAAAATCTGTGCAGAAATTTTTATAATCTTTTGTTAAAAGCCATCTGTCAATGTGCATCAAGAATCATGTATTTTAAAGTATTTATACTCTGACATATTCACTCATTTTTCTAGGAATTTCTCCTAAGGAAATAATTGGAAATACAGATAAAGCCAAATTCATGAAGATATTTGTTGTAACATTATAGCAGTTTATAATCCATTGTTGGATTGTCAGCACTGAGTAAGCAAATGGCAGAGTCCTTAAAATAGAAGCATATGTAGCCATTATTGATGTTATCTATGAAATGTTTTCAATATCTTGGAAATATGCATTTATCAAATGTTAAGGTGAGAAAGAGACTGTGTTTCTGGGTTCAAGCCAGCACTCTGCCATGATCTACCATGATTTCTCTGAGCTTCAATTTTTCAGTCCATAAAACGAGGTCATGCTTGTACATTCCTTATAGGGATGCTGCGAGAATTAAACAAAATAATGAATATAAAGTACTTAGCACAAGGCACATACTACTCAATAAGAACTATTAAATATTTTTAATGGGACACACGATTCCATAAAAGGATGGCTGTAACTGTCTGAATATACAGTGAAAATAGTTTACTGCAGCATTAATAGTGGTTATCTTGGAATGGTGCAATTATAAGTTATTTTTCTTCTGTATATTTTCCAGGTTTTTCTATTTTTGTAATTTTTAAAATACATTGGTTTTGTGTTTTGTTTTGTTTTATTTTCTTTTGTCTCCAAATGGTAGAAAGCAGACAAAGGGTTCTGAAAAGAAAAGAGTAAATCAGACAGGTAGCAGCAGCAGCCAGGACATGGGCCACCAGGGCAGAGCCAGCACCATCTGCCATGCAGCAAGTAGCCAGACTCCTGGCCGACGAGGTGCAGCCTGGTGGCCAGAGCAGTGGTTCTGCAGTTGTGATGTGCATCTGATTCAACTGTGGAGCCTAAGGACAGCAGAGATGCCGGGGCCTCACCTCCAGAGATTTTAATTTGGTAGGCCTGAGGTGGGATCCAAGGGCTGGAATTTTTAATAGCTATACCACCTGTGATTCTAACTCACACCAAAATTTGAGACCCCTTGGGCTAGAGCATGGTATTAATGAGGCCAAAGTTCCAGACTGCATCCCTAAGGGACTTCCATAGTTAGCTGCTTTGTGTGCCTGCAGGCTGCATGCCCGTTCTCTGCCATATGTCTGAGCAAGACTCAGCCAGTTCAGGGCGTGAATGGAAAAGAGCACGTCGTCTCCTACGCTCTCTCCACTCCACACACACACTCTGTTAAACAAATAACCCCGAGCACATGTCCCATTATTGGTGAGTCATTAATAACACCCTTGCTAGACAGTAAGGGGACCTATTTTGAAAAGAAATGAGACCTTGACTGCTATATAGGATGGCTGTTAAAGATCAGGCGAAGCAGGTGCTATGACAAAGTAATCCGTTTAATGAGATTCATGTTTAAAGGGCAGGGTCATTTTGCTTTTCCAATGGAGTTATAGTTTAGTGAGAGTTCACAATTGTTTAGTGTTCATTTGGAGTCTTTCCGTGTCTTCCTCAAGTTTTTGTTGGTATCATTTATTTATTCACTGTTTTGTAACATTATCTTAAAACATAATGTGCTATGGGTCTTAGTTCATCTGAAGTTCACGGTGTTCCAGCGATGTATAAAATGAACTGACCCGATGGGAGTCAGAAGTTTTTTCATCTAAGAGTTTCAACCTTGGCACACTCAATAAGTGAATTCTTTGCAACACTCAGACGTTTGATTTTTACTTGCCCTTTTGCAAAATCCATTCATGTTTGCTTTTGAAAATAACTTTTAATTAAAATCATCCCATGGATTTTACACTATGTTCAGTTTTTAATGTCAGAAAGAGGTTGCGTAATTACATTAGGGTTGGTTGGGATGTGCAGGAAGAATCATTTGTGTGCTTGCCTTTTTAAAATGGAGCCCAGTGGAGCGAGTTATGTCACTTTGATTTTCCCGTAGGTTTTTCTCAACCCTGTCTCTTTTCTTCTGGTCCCCTTTAGATGTGATTATTTTAAGCTTCATTACCTATATGCCACTGGTCTGTTCTTTTCATTCGTTGTGGATATATCCAACTTCACTCTGCTTCATTTTCGCAGATCCTCGTGCTTCTAGGATGGGTTGAATAATCCAGTTCTTCTCTAGGTGGGAAATATCAAATAATCTTAGTCTTTGTCCCTAGTTTTCCTGTGCCATAATGAAGATGCGTCTAGCGGCATTTGCTTATGCAGTTGAAACCTGAAGTGAGTAATGAGTTTGTGGTATGAGAGCGAAGAGAACATGCCTTGATATCTACCCCACTGATCTTCAGTTCCCTCTTGTATTACAGTTATGGGAACACTCTATTTCTTCCTCTTTAAAACAAAGATGATAACATAGAATTTGCAGGTTTGTTTGTAAAGTAACAATAATGTTTATAAAGAATCAGGGGATAGTTGGCGTTAATAAATTGTAGCTAGTATAATGAATGCATATAAAGTAGATATATCTGTATAAAGTATATGAATAATGACAAGCAGAAGAAGCTAGAGAATATGAGATGACATGATTGGGAGTCAACGTTGTTTCAATTAGTATTGTATTTAACGAGTATAAAGATAGACAGTATTCAGTTTAGGTTCCAAAAGTGAGCTACAGGTTGTCTAATTCAGTAGATAGTTTAACATCTTTGTTTAACTATACTTTACTGCAGTATTTGTCCCTGTCAATCACCTTCATGCTCCTAAAACTTCCTATTCTCCTTACCCATTCTTCTTATTTTCTTTTTGCCTCTTTGGTTCATCCAGCTTTGTCTCCTTTATATTCTCATCCTCTCCGTGGTTTCTATTCTTAGCCTTCTGAACTTCCCATTTTATTAGTCTTTAATGATTCACTGGTGAATACCAGATCCACATATCCAGTTACCAGGTATCACCCAGTAACCCTGTACAAACATCCTAAAAGAGAACTCATTAAGTTTTCATAAAACCTTTTCCTTCAACTAATTGCCCATCGTGGTGAATGGTTTATCCCCATTTACACAGACACACAAACCAGGAATCCAGACTCTGTAAGTCTGCTTACTTTCCCTTTCACTCACTCATTAAGCCAAGTCCTATGATTTTTGTTACTTCTTTTTATGTGGCATGATTCTTCCTTCCTTGATTGTCCCTCTGCCTCTCCCATATTTAGTGCCTGGCATAATTCCTGCCTGGATTTCAACAGCCACTTCATTGAACTTTCTGCCTCACTACTCTGCCTCCTTGCCGAACTGCCCTCTTAAACCTTCTGTCAAACTTGAGTGTAGCATAGATTTTAACTTAGATATACCTATATTTAAGTTCCAGTTCCATCTCTTGTGGGCAGATTATTTAACTCATTTTATACGGCTGTAAAATAAGGATAACAAGATGCATATCATTAGGTTGTTGGGGCCATTAAATTTGAAAATGTATGTCATAGAAAGGAACCTTATAAATTGCATTTACTGTTATTATCTTCCCATGAAAATATGACTATTTCACTTCTCTCCCTAAAACCCCTTAATGATGCACAGTAACTTTTAAGATAAAATTCAGCCTCATCTGCTTAGCTGGTCAGTTCTCTCATGGCTTGGTCCTGTCTCCCGATTCTTCTTTCAGCAGTACCCATCTTAGGTCCTTCACTCTGCACTGTTTTATGTCTGAGCTATTTCCTGGATCCATAGCAACCTCAAGTATCTCACCCGTCTCTGTCCTTAAACACATTCTTCCTGTACTTAAAGGATACTCTCTTCCCTGGTGACTGTGTTCTCTCCCTTCCAAATGCAGATATCACTGATTTATGAAGATTCTATTTGGCCTCATCTGGGCGACCATCCATTCTGGCTTGTCAAGGGTAGTCTTAGTTTACAGTTGCTGTCCCTGCATAATAGTTATTAGCACCACCTTTCATACTCAGAGAGTTGGATGATACGTTATCCAGTCTGGTCCCCCTACATAGACTCTACTTACGCCCAGGCCAAGCTAAGTATCCCCTATCACAAAATCAAATCTTCACAAAGCCTTACTGTTTCATAAAATCTCCCTTACCTGTCTCGCACTGGCCCACGAGCTCCTAAGATAGTCTAGTAAAAATTATAAAAATTTGAAAAGTGAAAACAAAAATGATCAAACGGGGTTGCTGGTGATAGAAGAAGACACAGATGAACGGACTATGGATAATTGTTGAAGTTGGGTGACGGGTAGAGTGGTTCACCACACTATTCTTCTGCTTTTAGTCTGTTTGAAAATCTCATGTCAGACACTTAACAAATGGTGGTTCCTGGTACCCTGGTCTACTTGTGTGGAATCAAGATCACCAGGAGGGGAGCCCTGGAATCTGCCTTCTTGAGAAAACTCCCCAGGTGATTCTTATGTGGCCTGAAGTTTGAGAACCACTGGTTGAGATGTAAGGTGGCAGGGTTATTTCTCTAATACATCTCTCTCCCCAAAACAACACTTGCTGCTGCTCAGGATGTTCAAGCAGAGCCTTGACTTCAAGGATGAAAATACCAGCACATCAATTTCAGAGATGAACAGCAGTAGCAGCAATCCTGTCACACAGACAGAGCCAAGTTACCAGGGCTCAGAAATAAACCTGATCTATTTCGTGAAATAGAAGACATGGTTTCAGAAATTACCTACTTTTTTATCCCTAATGAAATAAAACAGGACATTGTCTCTATTGAGCAAAAGCAGGCCTGGGTAAGAAGAGCATGCTACATAATGAAAATGACAATAACTGAAATAAAAATCTTATTTGAAACTAGTAAAAAGCAGGCCTGACATTGCAAATAATCAAATCAGCCATACTCAGAATACTGAGAAAATGAAATCATGGATTTAAAAAATGATGCAGAATATAATGGGCATAGAGGTCACTCATGAAAATAAAACCTATAGACTCAACAAACGGATCAAAATTAATCATTTAAGATGGAATCATGTGTATTTTAGAATTCTGGGACGAAAATGACCCAGAGGTAGCTGCTGAAAGAGTTTATCAGGGCCCAGGTAACTTAGTACTCAGGGTAATGATACTAACTGTTCCTTGTGCTAATTTTTAAATTATGGAAGATGGTGATGATGAGTTTCATAAGTTTTAGAACAGAAAAGCTAGATTCCTTCAACAGCAGTTAATATTACCTTTCTTCCTAGTTCTCATCTGCATTTTCATAGGCCTAAAGATGATGGAGCAAGTCTAGTATTCCTGGGGGCGGGGGCAGGGGGAATCGTGAGATGTTCGCATGAGAAGAATCATCTTATCATCACTGAAGTGAGGATGCATCTTCCAATCGTTGCTGTTTGGCAGGTGGCAGTTGTGACACAGTTGGCTCTGTCTGCACACGTACATCCTGGCTGGGATTCCTGTTGACGTAACTAAACAAGGGCAGCTTCTTAATGTTTCAAAAAACAAACCATTTCAGGGCAACAGGAAGAAGGAATGTGAGTCCCAGTTCTTGCCTGAAAACGTTCTGTTGGTATCTTCTAGTAATATCAAGAAAATGGAGGCATCACAACTTGCAAAAATAGGTGTTAGCAATCTGGGAGAAAATTCTTGCAGATGGTAAGCACTTTATTAAGAATGTTGCCTTGGGGTATGGGTTCAAGGATGTTCATTATTCTCTTCTATCTACCAGTATACACCTTGGAAAAATTCTGAAATTAATTTTTTTCTTTAATTGGAAGAAGTAGAAGAAGCCAGAAGAGGAGGAAAAGAGATATGGATCCCCAATAATCCCCAATCACTCAGAAGATGATTTTGTGTAGAAAGGCATTGATACGGATAACTCAGAGTTTCAGGGTGACTCAGCAAAGTCAATATAACCAATTATATGTATATTTTTCTTTCTATATATGCACAAGAGTAGTGATGCAAATTTATACCTAGGTCTGGAGATCTTTTTTATTAAGTATAAAGTAAAAATTCTGATAAGAAAGCATTATGTCACAATTTAATTTCAGATAATTTTTTTTCTTCCTTAGTAGTACATACAGCAGCACTTATCATCAGTGGCATATTAGACTCCTTGAACTATGGAAATTATTATTTATTAAGCACTTGATATGTTCTGGGCACTGTTTTAGTGGCTTTACATGTCTTCTTTATTTCTTAAAAGTAAGATATTCTTACTATCCTTACTTTACAGAGGGGGAAACTAAAACACTAGAAAGTTAAATTAGTTAAAGTGTCCAATATCTCACACCTATTAAGTGTCAGAGCCAAGATTCAAACCCAGGCACTCAGAGTCCAGTGGCCAAGCCCAAAACCACTGTCTCTCCCAATGACTTTAGTAGGAGGAACATCTGGTGCTCACTTTACACATGTCCAGTGAGACCTGGGGGACTTAAGTAGCTTGACCAAAAGCAGGCAGTAAGTTAGATAGAATATAATCTGACCTTGTTCTATGGTCTTTCTTTTATAGCCACCACACACACACACACACACACAATTCCCATTATTGCCACTATTGGCAGCAAAATGAAAGGGAAGGAATGCAGTAAATTTTTAAGGAGAGCCAGGCTGTTCATGTTATTTACTCATCACAACAGTGCTTCAAGTTACCATTTTCCCTATCTAACAGCTGAGGAAATGAAGTCTTTGGAGAGGACAGGTAACTTATGCTAAGTTCCAGAGCTATTACGTGGCCAAAAAAAAAAAAAAAAAAAAAAAAAAGACGTTTGCTGCCGAAGTTCACAGTCTTTGATTTTGCAAAGATAATTAAGTACAATTACTAATCGCCAAGACGGAGCTTTATTGCTGTAGCAGAGGCACAGCAGCAGCTTGCATTTGAATTTTGCCTGTAGATGTGGCTGCTTTGTCATATGCAACGTTTCCTTTAAAAATTGTGTCAGTTTTAAATACTGAGAGATCACCTGAATTCTGGACTTTTGTGGCTTCTCTTGAAAAATTAGAGAATGTGGTAGCCTTGGATTTAAATTCCTGCATGAAAACGATCAGCTGGAGCTGACTGGTGATTGTTCCCCTAACCCAGAGCCAGAGGTCCCCAGTTCCCCAGACCCCACGCTCATTCCTTCCACACCCAGTGCACTTCATGGCTTTACTCTGCCTGCCTGAAGCGTGTGGGCTTTGAGTTTGTGACCTCAAATCTAAATGACTGTTGTAGTTCAGACAGCTGTTTACTTGAGGACAATAAACCGTGACAATTGCAGACAACTCTTAAGATTTTTTAAAAGTCAAAAACAGTAGTTAGATCTGTTTTGTGATATTCAGAATGACAATAGTTCTATTAAAAGTGATCCAGATCAAGCAAGTGCTCCATTTCTTCCTTTTAAATTTGAGACTTTTATTTGTGTCTTAAAAATTAACAAATTTTACATTCTACTTTCATGTTCCGTTAATCCCTGGACTAATTATTGGTGTATTTATTTCTTTTAAAAAGTGAAGTGGCAATAAAAATGCCACATAATGTTTAGATTCATTTTCATATTTACTCTCAGGGAGCAAGAACTCTTATTATCCATGAAAGTCTACGTATACCATTGTTTAAATTGATATTGGTACTTAAAACTGACAGCTTTCAGTGGCTGGAGGCTAGAATTCATCCTGGACAAACAGAAAAAAAAAAAAGTAGAGGAGGAATGAGGAACAGCCTCCCAGTTCACATAGGTTATGGTTGCATTTTTGGCAGGGAACATCCGTCCCAAGTGGTCTCTTTCCTCTCCTGGTTGTCTCCAAACTCATTTCACATGCACCTCATCAGTAAAAAGTAGGGAGCATATACCATCAATATATGTATGTTCTTTTAGGTAAAAATGGAATGCATGTTCTGCACTAATACATTTTAAACATTATAAAACATCGAAATAAGATAATTTAAAGCATGAGATAAAGCAAGTAGAAAGAGATGTTCCAATATTTTCTTCAACTCCCCTGACAGGCTACTTTGTGCCCTCTTCTTAATTGTGTCTACCCCACTGTTTCCCAAAGTCTACTGTATGCAACACCAGCTCCACGTCCTTTTAATAAGTATAAGAAAGGATTAAATTGTCAAGTGAGTTTCAGAAATCCTAGGTTAAAATTAAATAGGTTTCCTTGCCACATGGCTACTCATCTTTAACACAGAATCCCACAGTGAGTTCTTACGAGGCGAGTGCCTGCAGGGCAAACAGTCCTTGAAGACCCCTTTGGAAAATCCTACTCTATTCCAGTTCCCGAAACATCGCCTTTGCTTGCTGTTTGCCATCTCTCTAATGTAGAGTTCCCATATCATTCCCAAAAGATCCTGGACACCAATTCCTAACCTCTGAATTGCAAGCCTTTCATCTCACTGATTCTTCCCTTCTTTCCTAAGACCATATCCTCCTCTTTGCACCCAGAACCTGGTATGGTTTTTAATAAGCCTCGTTTGGGTCTTAGCCTCAGCTCTCTTCTTATCCATGCAGCTGGTGTATTTTGGCTTTAGACAAGACTTGCCAACCTAGGTTTATTCCAGTTTCTAGGATGAATCCTGGATTTAGGTAAAAGGGATTTGAAATAGATACCCTGTACAATTTGAGACGTGCCACAAATTAACTCTTCCCGCTTTGTCCTGACCATGTGTAGGAACACCTATTCAGATAGCCTTTTTGTTTCTAGGACCCAGTTCCCACTTTGTACTCCACTGATGATAAGCCAGTGATTGTAACCTGCCTAGCAACTGATCATTTCAAGGAAAATATTTTAAACTCTTGCTATACAGAGAATATGCTTGCCAGGGACTGGAACAAAGTCAAGTATCAGTTAGGGTCTGTTCAGGAGCTACTGTAGTGTACCAATATTTTGGTCATAAGAAACCAACAACTAAGATTTGGTTCTATCCACTTTCTGCCACTATCTGAAGTGCAGCCTCCATCTAGCTCACTTCTGTCTGTTTCCTCATCTGCAAAATTAGAATAATAACAACACATTCCTCATAGGACTGGTTAGTTTGTTTTGAGAATCAAATGATCTAATATATGTAAAGTATTTGGAATAGAGTACTTAGAACAGTCCTGGTCCACAGTAGATTCACAATAAATATTAACTTTCATCATTATTGTTGTTACAAACAAATCCACTAGATATTTCTTCTGAAGAAAATTGGGCCTATTTTTGTAACTCAGTAAAAACCGAATGTTTGTGTTTCATTTGAGAACCAAAACTGCACATTTTGTTTCTGGTTTTAATATTTTTTTAAGTATTGCTCAATACTGATTATTCTTAATATATGTCAAAATAGTACAGTTGCAAAGTAGCATTGACCCACTTTGGTCTTATGAGTTTGGCTCCTCATAATTATCCTGTCCATTTGATTTTGCTTACTTTTTTTTCTGACACACCAGACTCTACAGAGGCAGTCTCTCCTGGCAGAATGCTTTGTCTTGAAGGCAATGCCACGAATGAGTCACTAACATATTCATCCCTTCTTTAGGTTAGCTTGTTGTTGCTTGATATCTCTTTTACTCCAGTAGTAAAAGATGATCTGGCCATCGTAGGTTAATAAATTATTGCATTAAAAGTTTGGCAAAGTTTATTTTAAATCGTGGGCTGTCCACCATTCAATAAGCAGTACAAATATTTTCCCTCACCCTGTAGGCTCATGAGCCATCAAATACTGTACTAAAACAATACTGATCCTTCAGCAAGATAAAAAAAAAAGAAAACTGGCAATAAGGACAATGCGATTTTGCACTTTAATATCTAATATTAGATCCAAAGGCCAATATAAAATAATCTAATATTTAAAATTCAATATCTTCTGACTTCCCAGTTCTGATATCACTTGAGTAGACCAGTGCAATCCATTCAACACAAGTGGATTTTCCGCCAGTATGGTCCTGAACGAATATTGAGGAAGATCTGAAATTGCCTAAAATCAATCCTTATATTGGCTTCTTTAAGTGAGAGTTAACCACAACAGATTAATGAAATTAGAAGGTGAGGAACAAAGGAGACATTTATTCAATAATTTTAGTCATAGAGAATCCTGGCTACTAACTAAAAAGATTTAGCCAATAAATAAGAGAGCTTTTTGCATTGTGCATACGTCCTGTGTTTGCAAAAGCATAATGTAGATACCAGCTACTTAGTCCCATACTTAACCTTTCTTTCATGAGCATGTTTAGCCTTTCCTTTTCCACTACATTTATTTGCACTCTGTCATCAGAACTGATTAGTCTTAAAAGTGCCTTGCTTGATCTTTTTCCCCATTTAAACTATTACCCTATTTTCCTTTCTTTCATTTCCAGACTTCTCCAATGCTACTCTGACTCTACCTCCCTACTTCTTCTGTTTCCTTTATCATTCCACCATTCTCTACTGAAATACTTTCCACTTCAACACTCTATTGTGACAAGTATTTCCAAGGTCATTGACAATGACTTTCAAGACAAATCAAAAGATTTTCTTATTTCTTTTCTTCTCTCAAGTATCTGGCACTATTGATCATAAACTCTTTTTTTTTTTTCCCCTTCTGGTCTTTCAAAATAATTTTTTTTTTAATCTAGGATAGGAATTGCTTTTAAATTTTCTTGGAGATCAGATTACATTTTTATGTCTGTCCTGTACATACATTCAGATATCTAGAGTGATCTAAATTATATGTATAAATTCAAATGTGCGTTGTAAACTGCCGATAAAATCAGGTCAGACTAAATGATGTATTCACATCTATGACCAAATATATGGACTCTTCCTTCTTCTAAGGGAGTTAATTCCCTACATGTTTGATCCCGAAGAGGTTCCTCCAGTAAGAGTAACTTCCTCTTCTACCCCTAGATTCTGGAATAACTTATTAATATTGTGGTTGAGGAATTTCTGATTACCTTTCTGGAGGCATGTAAATATATCCTTGTTGCAGTTTGTTTTTTGACCATCCAGTTCATATTCTTTTCATGTAATTTGGGGGGAGCTCTTTGGTCCTTGTGGCTCTTCTCCCTTTGGCCTTCCCAACCATGAAAAGCACAAAGCTCAGACAATTCTTCAAAGACTCCTTATCACTCTATTTCTCATCTTAAAACTTTGTTTTCACCAGCTAGTCAGGCTATGTTTTCCATGCCTTTTTTTCATCATCACTATCATTATTATTATTGCTTTGTGTGTGTGTGTGTGTGTGTGTGTGTGTGTGTGTGTGTGCATGTGTATATGTTTATCCCCTTTCCTAGGCTCCTGCCCAGAGCAAACACATCAAGAACCTCAAGTGCTTATTGGTGTGGATGGTGAAGGTCATTTCAATCAAATTTACAAGATGTGGAAGAACCACCATGAATGTTCACTTGCTAGACAGTTGTTTCCTTAATCATATCTGGTTGACTGTTTAAACTAGTATTGCCCAAGAGAAATATAAGATATCCATATAAGTAATTTTCAATGTAACAAAGATAAAAAGAAATAGGTTAAAGTAATTTTAATATCTTCTATCTACCTAGTATATCCAAAATATTATCATTTCAACATGTATCAGTATAAAGTTACTGATGAGGTATTTACATTCTTCTCTCTTTGTATCAAATCTTTGAAAAATAACATATAATTTATACTTACATCACACTCATTTCAGACTAGCTACATTTCAAGTGTCTAATAACCACATGTAGCTTGTGGTTACCATATTGGAAAACATGGGTGTGAACTATTAAAAGGAAAAGAGAAAGGAAGTGGAAGAAAATGAATCTGAATTTCCAACTCTATTTCAGTTTTTGTGTTAAGTGTGGTTTTTCTTTTCTTTTCTTTTCTTTTTTTTAATATATCAGCTACTTTAATTTTTACCTGAGAGGGAGATATAGTCTCTGTTATATACTTGGGCATACAGATGACCAGAAAAGTTAGATAATTTCTCTGAGTTCACTTTGCTCATAAATTCAGAAGTATGATTTCAGTCTCAGGTTTGATCTCTTCCCATCTGGATTTTAATTACACTGAATTCTGAGTTGGCTGGCAGGGTGGGAGGATTGTGGGTTTTTTTTTCCTAGATTGGCCATAGCTACTATAACAGATTTGATCCTAAGAGATAAATAGGGTGTTCAGTAAGAGCCATCTGGGGATGTTTTATATTTGTCCACAAAGGGCACCCTGAGAACTTGTATGGTTACATCATAAATAATAGGAGTGCTTTTGCATTTGGATTCCCAAGAGATTGACGTGTTCTATGTATTCAATGAAGAGATTAACTTCACACCTCCATTTTATTAGTCCACTTTGAAGAATGAGTATTGACCTATTTGGTGGAAACACTGGACTCTGTAAAGGAGGCTTTTATGAGAGGACTAGTTGGAAAGGCCACAGACAGGAATAGCAATGATAGTGATGACAGTGATCATGATAATAGTAATTGCTAACATTTACTGAGGTCTTACTATGTGCCAGGCACCATATTAAGCTTTTTTTTTCTTTTTTTTTTTTACATATTAGCTCATTTAATCCTCACAAAAATACTATGAAAGTGTATCATTATTTCCACTACATAGAAGAGAAAACAGAGACATAAAGATGTTGGGAGGTAAATCCCGAGAAAGATAGTTCTGTGCTCTTCTTCACCACAGGAGAGGCTGAGAGTCCTTGATAGAATAACCATTTGTTCCAGTCGTCCAGGCTTGAAAATAATGGTTCCATCTTTGTCCCACACTGATACCCCCAGTCATCACTGGTATGCAGCTCACGAGACTTATCTTTAACATATTCCTAACCTGCTCCTATTTTTACTGGTTTCTGTTTACTGTCTGACACTTCCACTCAGGTTCATCCCACTTCCTTTGGTGTTGGCCTCCCCTCTTCTGTGACTCCTTTGGTGGGGGGGTATCATACCTTGTTCGTTCCTTGGGTTGCAGTTCCCAGCTCTAGTTTCTTGTTGGAAACATGACTGGGTCCACTCAGCTTCTTAAGGCTATTCATCACAACTTATTGGCTCCTAAGGATTCTGTTTTGACCTCCAGGCTCTTGGGCCTTTGTTTTTTAAATTAGAGTAATGTGTAAGGAGGATGTTTGAAGAAACCAGAGAGCCCAGCTGGGTTTGTAATGAAATAGGCAGGTAGTGACTAAAAGGAGATAAAGAGAGGAATGGGGAGAAACCAAGAGAGATAAGGAAGCGTAGGCAAGCCAAGTTTGAGACCAAGTTAATGGGAGCTTGGAGTGAAGTAGGAAGGATTTGGAGGTCAGTAATTATGACATGTGAGATATTTGGAGAGAAATGAAGATGGAGAACCTAAAAACATTTTGTTGTACATTGTGAATTAAATCTCTATGGCATTTTTTTTTTTTGATTTTCAGTTACACTGGCTACCAACCTAACATTTTGCGAACTCTGCTGGTATAGGCAATAACAGAGTCTCAATCGTATACTAGTTGCAGACTGAGACCTCATTACCAACAGTTTTACTCTCTTCCAGGCATTAAACTTTGGTGTCACCGTTGATTCTTTCTTCTCCTTTATTCTCCACTTCCAATCAATCTAATTCCTGCTGACTCTTTCATCATCTTTCTATTTACTTTAGTCCAACTCCCTGTTCTCACACCTAGATTATTAAAGCTACCTCCTAGCTTGCTTCCCTACCTCATCTATTTCCCCTTTCATCATATCCTGCACTGCAGTTACCATGACATTCCACTGTCCCTCAGGATGTCTCAGTCCCTGTCCTAGACTTCAGTGGAAATAGACTCACCTAACTGTAGGTCAGTTCTGGACCCTTCTGGCTTCACAATGAGATCTCTTGGTTTGGAAGTGAAGTATGAACTAATATTTGAGATTTAGGCAGTCTCTCTAAATAAAAAGTCTTCTCTGCCTGATGTTCTAGAAGCAATCATGCAGCATGTAGAGAGTTGAAGACATTAGAAGACAGAGAATTGCTCCTTTAATTTTTGAGAATCTTTATTATCTTATTAAATGGAAAAGCTAATTACAGAAAACTTACTTTTCTTTATTCATTTGTCTGCTCATCATTTATTGAGTATCTGCTGTGTACCAGGGATTGTGCTGGATGTAAAGAAGAATAAGATACGTCCAGGATTATTTGTATGCCCACTCCTAGAATTCTGACTGAATCTTACTTTTTAATTCTTCTTCATGACTTGAATGAGATTAGTCCTAATATTGGGCTCAACTTGATCCTTTTGTTTTCTCTAGAAAGGAATCAGGAAAACCAGCGAAGAAAGCTGGTGGGACACCTGCTGTGAAAACCACCAATGGCTTTCTGTTTTCCAGTTAATCAAACCTGCACACTTCTACCCAGCTTTCATTGCTCTCTAAAATCAATTTCACATTGTATATTTAAATGTATCTCCCATTAGCTCACAGACCATGCCCTGGCCTATCAAACATTGAGTTCATTTTCATATTTACAGATATTAGCTTGAATAGGTTCCATGACACATCTGAACCTTAGTTTCTTCATCTGTAAAATTAGAATAATACTTGCATCATAGGGAATTGTTAGGATGAGATGACAAATATAAAGCCCCTCTCACAATTCCTAACCACAAAAGGTGTTCAATGATCATTGATCCTTTCTCCATTCCAAAAAGAATATGTCTTCTTCACCTATGCAAAACTGAGACATCTTTGAAAGCCGACTGTGCCTTCTCTAAAGCTTTCATAATGACTTTCTTTTATACCTCTTTTTAACAATAAATGTTGCATAAATGTTCTGTGAATTAGACAATTAATTTCTATTTAACCTACTCAAAATAGCCCTGTATAATAAATGTTCTTACTTTCAAAGTAATACATCTATCCAATTTTGTCTTGCTGCTACATTATAGCTGAAAAGAATCAACCTTATTATAAACTAATCTAACATAATGCTTAGCAATGATAGTTGCTTAATATTTTTTGTTATTTAATTTGCTTTGGTTGCTGATGGTGGATCTAGTAAACTAACAGCCACTCCAGCCTTGCAAATAAATGAAGATTATATTTACTGTTGGTAATACACCAAGGGACTTATGTATCTGTTGATCTGAATAAAATACATTCACATTTTAATGAAATATTGGTATATTATAAATATAATCAACATTGGTATATTATATCAATATTTTATATTTAGATATAAATATAATATGAAGCAAGTATATATGTATATATATGGTTTAAACTTGGGCAAGAAAAAAATTATATTTAGAGAAAATGCATTTCAAGGTTAGAAATGCTGAGAATAGAACATTTGGAGGGGGAAAGGGAAATGAAAAGAAAGAATAGAAATGAAGAAGGAAGAATAGTTTTAGTTCAGCAGGACCTAAAATGTACTGCCTGTGTCCCAGACAGTGGCAAGACCAGGTTTTAAGATCCTAGAGCCTATGCAGTTCTGGGGCCCTCTTTTAAAACACAAACACACACACACAGAATTAGTACCAGGCATGAGAAGCAGCTTGTGTAATTGAGTGGCCCTGAGATATAAGCTTCATTAGTTCCTTGATGAATCAGCCTCTGGACCCAGGTAGAATGTCCAGGATCTCTGTAATTAGGAGAGCCATTTTAGCTGTAGCGCAATAAATAAAGACCACTTCCCTCTTCTTCAAAAAAATACGTGTGCTTTCTTGTTCTCCACCTGTTTCCACCTTACACATCTTAACACTTTTTCAAGGATTTGCACTACTGAGGTACTGCCACTCCTGGGCATTTAAAAATTACAACCACCTCATTTGCTGCTTCTTTCCTCAGTTTTATTTAGTTCTCCATATTGTCCAAGAATAAATCAAACCTTCGGTATTCAGCTACTTATGTAAACTCAGAAGGATTCTATGGGTTGGATAAGTAAGGCAAGGTGGGATGAGGAAAAGAGATCTTCAGATCTAAAGCCACTAAAAGAAGTACCACTGTGACTGTGGAGAAAAATGAAGATCAGATGAACACCAGGAAAGAACTGGGACATGATTGCAGCTCATGCCATTTGTCTTTGTCCTCCAACCTCACCAGAAGTCCCTGGAAATGTATCAATCACACGCATAGGCACTCTGCACTTGGAGCTGGACTCTTTGTTTTTGTTTTTTTATGCAGTGAATTACATCAAACAAATTCCATCTAAAACTTAGGGAGCTAGGAAGTTCTTTAAGCTTGGTTATCTGTTTGATCCCCAATCACCAACCTATGGGCAAATCCTTCCCACCTTAATCCGTACTTTAAATCTACTTAATTTAGCCTATTTCCTTCCTGTCTTTCAATCTTTCTGCTTTTCTTTCTTTAGACCCATAAATTTTTGTTGCACACTTGTTACATGCCAATTCTTCTCAAAGAACTCTACTGGAAGAGACATAAAAATAAATAATTTGAATTTAATATGTGAATAATAATGCACATGGGCCACTGTATATACAAATACACTCATAAGTTGGTATAACTGGCTCATAAGGTGTGAACATGAGTCAATAAAAAAATAAAAAATACAGGGGCCAGATCTTGAAGGATCTTACAAGCTATGCTAAGGAATTTGAATTGTACTCATGAAGGTAATGGGAAATCCATTAAAGAGCTTTAAGAGGGGGTATGATAAAGTTAGACTTGGATTCTAGAAAGATTACTGTAGCAGCTATGTAGAGAATAGTTTTAAAAAGGACAATGAAATATGGAGAGATAACATTTAAGACGCTATTACAGTAGTTCAGGAAAAAATATTTTTAAAAATATTTAAAATGTTAAATAACTAAAGAAAGCATTGGCAGTGTGAACAAAGCTGTGGTGATGGGTTGCATCTAGAGAACTTGGTTGGTGAACAGATTGAAGAAAACGAAAAAAATAGAAAGTGACTCCCAGGTTTCTTGCATGGGAAATGGAAGAATTTGGTGTCATTCTCAGAGTCAAGGAATACAGGAGGGAGGAGCATGTTTAATTACTAGCTACTAATTATTGAGCACTCTCACTGCATGCCAAGGAGATGCCAAACACTGAGCATGCATGATGTAATTTTATCTCAAATTAACATCATGGAGTACATATTAGTATATTGAATTTAAAGAAGAAGAAATCAAGGCTCAAAAAGTCCTGTATTTTGCCCAAAATTACATAATAGCTAAGAGGTAGAGCTGGAGTTCAAACATAGGCAGATCTAACCCAGAGCCTCGGTTCTTAATAAATAATACACCAGTGTTTATCAGAGTGTGGCCTAGAGGGTATCTGCATCAGAATCAGCTAGAGTACTTGTAAAATTAGGCTCCTGGGTCCAACTCGGTCTATTGAAGCAGAATTCCTGATGGGTGGGGACTGGACTCACCAGGTGTTTCTTACGCACCTTCAAATTTACATACTGTTGCAATACATAGTACATATTATGACTTGAGGGAAGGAGGATGACAAATCTACTTTTTTTTTAAATACGGAGATTTTGGTGTATGGAGAATGCCACCTGGATTACCATAGGGGTGGAGAGCAGCAAATATTTTCAGGCTGGAATTTGATGCTGGGGCAGTTTAATTTACAGTTCTCAGTCTTGATAAGGCCAGTGGTGCTGCAGCCACTCCTGGATGGTTTGGACGAAGTGTCATATGCAGGAAAGGTGGTGGAAAGGAATAAGTTACCACCCAGTCGAGCCCCCCAGACTCCTCCTCCTTCACACTCTTGTTCAGGGGGTTTTGACACCTACCTCCAAATCTGCCCCCATCATGAAATGTCTCTGTGGTTTTTTTTTTTTTTCTAAAAATGTTCCACAGTGGGGTTTTTTTTGCATTTTACTCCATAAAATGTTTATTTGTTTTTAATATAAAAATATATTTAATTATGTACCAAGAGGTGAAACCCCAGGAAGTTGCACAGGGTTGTTAGTGACTCTGTTTACCCTCAAGGACACCTGATGCTCTAAGACCATGAGGAACCGATTTGAGAAACATGTGATTGTTGGCTTGTGTAGATCTAACCCTCATTACTAAATGGTGAACATTTAGATGTATTATTTCTGTGTTTTTCACAATGTTTTGAAAATAGCAATGGTACCTAGTAAACAGCTAGGGAACTAGGAAGAGAGCAGTTTGGAAGAAATGAGTTTGGGAAATCAGAACAGACTCACCAAAAACCAATCACCTTTGAGTGTCACTTGAAGAAGAGCTCTTTGTGCCTCTCATGGTGCAGTGATCCCTTCAACAGAGGCTGCTTTGGTCTCCCCATACTCTCTTAAAGCTGGTGGTTTTCAGAAGATGGACTTCAAGCGAATCTTAGACTTGCTTTCTCGTGTGAGGGAGAAAGGAATCAGTTTTGAGAATCAAGTCAGATCTTTCAGAATTAGAAATGCCCAGTCTAATTCTCACAATGCAAGGTGGTGTCAGGACTCAGTATTCCCACCTGCCTGGTACTTCGCTCACTTTATTTCTATCAAGTTGCTTAAACTGCTGATGGCCCCTACTTCAGCTTTGTGCTATTAACATTTAACTGTCTGTGTTCTGGCCTATTTTGAGCCTGTAAGACAAAAGACTGTACCAAAGATTAAAAAAAATTTTTTTGTGTGCCAAAGATTTTTAAATGATATTTTTTAAGAAAACAAAATTTAAAAAGCAATTGCTCTACCAGTTACAGTAGTGTCAGCTCACTGTGGTGTTTTTATGTAGGTAGTCACTTTTGAACCCACTCGATTCTGTGAATATTTCTTCTTCAGTTTGTGCAAAATAATGACTTAGGTTGCTGTATAGGAATCCATTTCAGTGGCTTGTGGCCTGAGAATTTTATTGGCTCCTTCCTAGAAACTTGGTCTTCTTGACCTCTGTGGCCTTCACCAGTTTGAAAATCCTAGCCATAATCCTCTGTGGGGGTTTGCACAGGTGTCTGTTATGGCCCATAATCTGTGATGCGGCTTCCTGCATTCTTGTTGTGGAAAGGTTAAGCCCTCCTGTCTTTATTCCTGAGTAAAAAAAATCCACACGCGGTTAGTATTGTCAGCGAGTAGATGGGAACAAGCAGGGAGGAATCTTTGTGATGAGCAAGGGGCTCCATTAGAAAATGGAGTAGTCGGTTTTTAATTTCAGAGTTACAAAAACAAAATTCTTTTTCCTCTGTCATGCTTAGAGTGGCCATACTTCCCAAACTAAAATTTGGGATGCATTCTCTCGACAAACACACAGGTGCTTTTGTAACAGCAGTTTCAGGATATTTCAGTTGGGACAGTTCCATGATATTCAGGCTATACTGTTATTATGTGCATGCCGCACCTTGAGACCCAAGGTGCCAGTTAATAGGGCAGGCTACAAAGTGAGATGGCATTGCCATCTGAAGACATTGCTGCCCTTTATGTCCAAAGGGACAGTGGACAGCTGGAAACACACTGCCCTGCGGGCCTTTCTCATCTGAGGACACGTGGAGTCTGTCCCCATAGCAGTGGTCAGCAAGGCCTGTCAGTGCTGGTGGCACTGACATTTATCTCTCAGATTTCTGGAAAGGGTGTCCACTGTCTTGGGTTGTACTTACCTCTGGTTCTGATTTCTCCCGAATGTCAGTAACAAAGCCGTAAGGCCTGAAGGGGGCACCTCGGCATGACTGATTAAACGTCGGCTTCCACGCTTGGGGTTGTCTGAATTCTTCAGAAAAGTCTTGAAGGAGGGGACCTTCCCCTGTATTGTAGCCAAGCAAGAATCCAGAAGCAGAAGGACTTGGGGCAAGGAGACGTGACCAAGAAGTTCTAAGAAGGAGCTGGGAGTGGGAGTCCCTCCAACCCGAAATTATCCCTCTGGTATTGAGAGGTCAGTCGCCAGGCTCCCAGGGGCTCTTCTGCTTGGTTGGCTCCGAAGGAGCTGTATTGAAGGAGGAGAAAAGGAAGCCATCTCCTGAAGGGGACAGCCCCGCCTAGCAGCTACAGCCTGGAGCTCATGGTCATCTCTCTCAGACAAGCAGTGGGCTGCGCTATCAGCTTCTTATCCCTTTGAAAGCCTTGCATCGGCAAAGCCATAGCGATGTCTACTTCAAAGTCACAGTGGGAGCAGACTGGGAGTGCTGTCCCAGGATGCAGTTTCTGGTCGCCTTGCCTTTGTGTCCTTTCTTTACTGTCACTTACCGATGAAACAAGCAAGGACGAGCCAGATGCAGATGGGTGCGAGGCAGCTCTGTCTCAGTGTTTTTCACAATCTGTGGAAGTGTTAACCCAAATGCTTCTCACAGCGGCTTGTAAGTACATGTCTGCTTGGCATGTAACTTACAGCTCAGTAACAAATCTCCTGTGAGAATTCCCTGCAGCTCCAACTGTCATTCCCAATAGTTTGCCAATGGGTGAAGCTTGGAAAGGCAAGTTCAAAATGGGAGGAAACACAAGTGTGACATTAAATACTGCTTACGTAGGATTTTCTTTTTTAACTCTGAAGGGTCTAGCGGATCTTAGGTGAAAAGGATGTTCTTTTCAAAGTATCACCATAAGGAAGGCTCTTCCATCAATAGAATCAATAAAATCATGTCTAATAATTATCCCTCTAAGTTCTGAAAGCACATTAAAAGAAGAATAACAACATTCCACTTTGGCTACAAAGTGCTAATTAATAACTAACTTCAATTCTCCCAGAGGTAAAATATTAACATTATTTTTAAATAAAATTAGGCATCCCAATCTTCTTCTAATTATTATAAATATATTTAGCAGCAATATCTGTTTAATTATTTAGGCATCTCTTAATGGTGTAAATAGTATCAGCACAATCATAAATATTTTCTGCTTTGTCCATAGACAATCAGCTAAGGATCTATTGCTTGTAGGACTTAAATTAAGATCTATTTAAGGCTGCCTGCTGGCCACAAAATAATTACTTACACTTGCTAATGCCTTTTTCTGTCAGATTTAGCAGCAAGAAGCGTTCTTTGCTTTCACAAGTAGGGAGAGGTTATTTTTCTTAATATGAATTTTATTGTTGATGGTATTAGAGAGGATTAGGATGTGGTAGAAGTAGTTGAAATTTTAATTAATCTAATCCCTTTAAGAGCAATTGTTTTCATACTGATAATTCTCTTTAACAACAGTACTACAGATCACACCCACGTGTAATCTCCCCTCCAGAGTTTCTAGAATGGTAAGACTTTCAGCTTCTTTGGCTTTCTTTGTCTTTCTCACCTTACATGCAGGGTTTCTTCTCAGTGGACCAGAAAGAATTTTTTTTTCTCTGCTAATTTTCTCTCAATGTCATTATCTCCAGTAAGTTATATGGCCATCAAATCATGAATCTCCTAAAAGAGCATGGATGCTATGAAACAAGAACAGTTCAAGTTTTGTTTGTTTGTTTGTTTGTTTGGTTTGTGTCTACAATCATTTGCTATAGATTCTCATTTGAAAAGATTTGTTTATCCATCAATTTCAATAAATGGTTATGCTGCTGAAATTATCACTAGGAGTAGAGTCAGATGAAGGATGAAACTACCATTTTGGTCAACCTCTGATTATCTCCTGTGTAAATTGGGAATTGTTCTTAATCTGCTCAAATGTCATGTTATCAAGGAGAGACTTTCTCTGACCTCTCAATATAAAATTACAGTCAGTATCCTGTTTCCAATACCATTCTCCCCTTTAATTGGCTTTATTTTTCTATATAGAAGTTAACATTATGTGAGATTATAAGTCATTATATATCTGTTTCTTTAGTACATCTTCCCTAACTAAGATGGAGGCTCTGCTAAAAGCAAGGACTTGGATTTGTTTACTGTTGTATCTTGAGAGCCAAGACAAGTGCCTTAAATATAGTAATATAGTAGGCAATCAATAAACAATTATCAAATACATGAAGCTTTTCTCTCATTTTTCAGGTGCCTGAAGCACCAGATCGGTGCAAAGAAATGAAATTTTCCCCTTTTCCTGGCATGCATTTTGATGGCTGACAATTTTTTTAAGTGTAAGCATTTGTTGTGGGCTGGCTGTCCTCTCAGCCCAAGTGGAAGGGTAGCCACTGGAACAAAAGCAGAGATTGAGTGCTGAATGTGGCCATGTCTTCATTAAAGGACTAAAACTATGGGTTGTGCCCTGCTGTTCGGCACTCACATGTTTACAATTCTTAGAGTCACACAAAGCAGGGGATCTAGAAGGATGCTCTCCAGGACTCTACTTGTATGGTAAATAAACAGGGGTTACTAAAGCAAAAAGGGGTTCAGTGGTCAAATAAGTTTCTGAAACTAGGTAGTACATGAAGCTAAGGTGGGCTGTTAATTCAATGCATCTCAGATGTGAGATGAGGCTCATTAGAGCTCTCCAAGGCAAGAAGGCCTTGGACTGTGTTTTCCAAACTCATCTGGTCTTGGGTCCTTCCTTTCTACCCACTCTTGTTGCTAAGACTGGGCTGCATCATAGGGAACTCCATAGACTTGGGAGTTGAATGGGCCAGGTCAGGTGCCAGAGAAGCAGATTCTGACTCCGCCTCTTACTCACTCTGTTATCTGACCTTGGGCAAGCTACTTAACACCCACCCCTCTATGCCTCACTTCCTCTCTGTAAGGAAGGGATGAAAAGGATTGCCCAGGATAGTTTATGTAAAGGAACTGACCTGTAAGTGCTAAATAAATGCTGGTTATTGTCAACACCTTTGATCACATATAGGAATGAATGCTTTGAAAATAGATATCTTCAAGCATATTTTCTAAGACAGGTTTGCTAGCATCGACCCATACCCAGAATCAGCCGACTGTGCCTCCTTCTTTGTCTCAGCACCCTGTCCCTGTCTGAGAAGCTCTGTGTATTTATGTAGGAGTCAAAGAAATGCTGTCTTTCAACAAGACTTAATACAAATGTCTGACAACTCACTTTGGAGTATCCCACAGAGTTGATTTCTTGTATTTCCATACCCTTGACCTCATACGAAGACACTTTTGTCAGGAGAAAGGTGGTAGCATCTAAGCTAATGATTGTGCAGATGGCTACATGCTGACAGATTTTGAAGTGACCATATTTTCTTTCAGTAAATCTCAAATGAAGGTGTGATTTGTGTAAATCTGACCCTTTCCAGTAAAATGTGCATTTCCATGTATTTAGAATTTATAAACCCTGACAGATTCCACAATATTTATAGCCCTCCGTAAAAAGCCTTTGCCAGTTTGCAGAGCTATGCATTTGGCTCTCTGGTATGCTTAAGAAAGTTTAAATAATAATAAATTTGGTGATTTATTCCACCTGGAACAGAAACTTATTTCCCCCCCTTTGGCTTATTTTGAAGGGGATACTATAAATAGTGCCACAGACGCTGGGATCAGGAACAGGGAATTGAAATTCGAGACAGAAGTGCAGAAACATTTTCATTATCACTGATGCCTTGGATATATATTTAAAACAGTTTGTTCCTCAGATAATGTACCTTCTCTCCTTTCTCCTGCCCCATCTCAGTTACCCTGAGTCCCCCAAACCTGTTGCCAGTTTTAGGATTCAGCTGCATTAACGGGAAAGAGAGAGCAGAAGCAGTAGCTGACTAGGTAGGAGAAAGCCCCCTCTAGGGAGGCCGAAGCCGTTCTCCAGTGTTCGTCTCACATTTCACAGGAGTCAGTCAGTAACTGAGCGTCGATGTCTGAAGTGTAAATTCATTGTTTGAGACCCAGCTCATGCATCCTGCAGGTATGATGGAAAGCTCTCAGTTCATGAAAAAGGAAACAAAACAAAACAAAACAAAAAAAACATCCAACCGCAATTACAGGAGAAAAGCTCAAGGACAGTGTCAGAGGATCGATTCTTTCGCCCCCCGTGCCTCTAAGTCCCCAGTGCAGGATGACAGACAAATGCCCGAATAGCTGACTCCCAGTGGTGCCATTTATTTTCTTAAACACAAACTAAACCAGAGTTGAGGAGCTGATTATTTTGCCGTGGAGGCAGTCTGCAGATGAAACCGGAGAGTGCCATTTAGTTTCGCAGAAGCCGTGTTGTGATTTGATGTGACAAGGAGACACGTCCACCTTCTTGTCTAAGTGGAATGTGAAGGAATTAGCCTTTTGTGAGAGGGAAAGTAGTAATAATGACAGCCAATACCGAGGGAGAGCCGACCGAGGTCCGGCCCAGAGTAACACAGCCAGTGGCCGCGGCTCCCTGCAAAACCCTTCTGATGGCCTTTCCTGTCCTGATGAGCTGGAGCACACCCCACGTGAGTCCTTCCTAAGCAGTCCCCTTGCCTCCAGCTAATGGGATGGCAGATGTTTGGACCGAGCCCCAGGGCCTGCAGGGTACCACATTTTAATGATTTGTGGTGAACAAAGTAAATGCTTTACAAGCAGGCCTTATGAAGCAGGGACGCAGTTAAGCATGATGGATTTGAGGTGAAGCAAAAAGAGGCTGAATGTTGTATGGGAGCACTGTTTCCCAAACAGGACACAGGTATCCACGGTTCACTGCTAATTCTAAAGCTTTGCCTGAAAAATGGCTTTTTGAAATACTGTGCTCTTGAGGAACGTCCTTGAGGCATGGAGGAATTTCCTTGCTTCTCTATAGCATCTTTCTAAGAGGACGCGGAGGGATTGAGCTGTTAGACAGTTGCTCGGTGTCTCTGTGCTTCTGGGATCACATTATGGGTCTAACACATATGGGATAAATAAACTGTTTTCATTTCTTAAAGACCAAGGAAGGAAACTAGACAAGAAAATTACCATATTGCCTCTTTTTTTAAAAAAATTTTTTAAGCTATTAAAGAGGAGAATCCAGTTAGGGCAAATAAAAATGATAACTGCAAACAGGGTTTTGTTTTTATTTTCTCTCCTAGCCTCCTACTCAGCAACAGCAATATGGCAAGACCTGTGTCAAACCGGTGTTTTGATGCACCCTCTTCTGTTCTTCTTCCATAGGGCAACCCCTACATGTGCAATAATGAGTGTGATGCAAGTACCCCAGAGCTGGCACATCCACCTGAGCTGATGTTTGATTTTGAAGGAAGACATCCCTCCACATTTTGGCAGTCTGCTACTTGGAAGGAGTACCCCAAGCCTCTCCAGGTTAACATCACTCTGTCTTGGAGCAAAACTATTGAGCTTACAGACAACATAGTTATTACCTTTGAATCGGGGCGTCCAGACCAAATGATCCTGGAGAAATCTCTTGACTATGGACGAACATGGCAGCCCTATCAGTATTATGCCACAGACTGCTTAGATGCTTTTCACATGGATCCTAAATCTGTGAAGGATTTATCACAGCATACCGTCTTAGAAATCATTTGCACTGAAGAGTACTCCACGGGGTATATGACAAATAGCAAAATAATCCACTTTGAGATCAAAGACAGGTTTGCATTTTTTGCGGGACCTTGGCTACGCAATATGGCTTCCCTCTACGGACAGCTGGATACAACCAAGAAACTCAGAGACTTCTTTACAGTCACAGACCTGAGGATAAGGCTTTTGAGACCAGCGGTCGGGGAAATATTTGTAGATGAGCTACACCTGGCACGCTACTTTTACGCGATCTCAGACATAAAGGTGCATGGAAGGTAAGAAAACAACTGTCTGGCTTGAATGAGGATGGGTGTGTTCAAAGAAAAGGCCAGTGTGTTGGTCCCATAGCTGTAGAGTGACATCTGTCACTTTCTCCTGCACTCTTTTTCTCAGGAACGCCAGGCTAGAGGTCAGTCCTGAGGCATTTGAGACCCTTCTAACTCATCAGTAATTTGTGATCCCAGACTTGCTGTCACTGAACCTGGCCTGGCAGGATTTCTTGGATTTAAACCAAAGCAAAAAAAAACCCAAAAAACAACAACAACAACAACAAAAAACATCTTAGTGTCTTACTTGAGACCAAGGAACTCCCTTGGCTGGGGAGTGGTTTAAGTCTTTAAGACAGTGAAGCCAGGGGAGACAAAGTAAGCTGCTCTATAAAATGGACTGAAACACAAGAAATACATCTTACTGTTGTTTTTGGGATGCAAGAGAGAGTTTCAGTATGATGTGTTTATGTTTTGTTATGTTGCACAAAAAAGTTCTGTAAATGAAAGTTGTATTTCTTTACATTTATTAAATCAGAACCAAAAGCATTTAGGAAACACAATGCACTTATTAAATAGGGGTAAGCTCTACTTTTCAGGTTTTTGACTATTATTGTCTTAAAAGGATATGCTGTCATTTGAAATATGAACCTGAGTCGGGCTGCCTTCATTTTGTGGTTCAATTACACATGGACGAGAGTTTAAACACATTAATGGTCACAGTCAGGCATATCTTTGTTTTGACAATACACCAGAGACACAATTGAGCAAGTTTCCAAGGATTTTGAAGATGTTTAAAGAAAAAGATGAATAATGAGAAGCAGGACCACCAACAGAGAGATTTTCACACCAGATTTTTAGGTGTAGCATGCTATCAGAATAGCCAGCTGGTGGGAGTTGAAGCGTGAGATAATGAGCTGGGAAAACTAAAGGTAAGAGTGGAGTATAGGGCACAATGGAAGAACAAAGGACAGCAAGGCAACAGTCATGCTAAATAGTGCCAGGAGAGCTAAATCGAAATACACGAGGATAAGAATATAAACAGCGCATACATCACGCAGGTTTAATTAATTGTAAAAGCTAAACAGATAAGGCAGGATTCATTAAGCTTACTGGCTTCTGGCAACCCTTAGGGTAACCTAGTCCTCAGAGGCTGGAGGAGTGTTGAGACTCCCTGGGCTTTGGGAGAGTTCTCTCAAACCCTTCTTTAATAATACTGCTGTTGCATCTGTGCACTAGAAGGAAGAAGCGGTCCCTGCTGTTCAGTAACGGCCACAGAGGACACCTGGAGTGCTGGGAATGACCTCAGTGTGGTGGTACGCGCTTCGGAATTTTACCTTATTGAACTCGTACGTAGGGAGAATATGGCCACCTATTCTCAGCTCTGTTCTAGCTTCATGTTTCTCATGGAACAGTCAAGAGTCTTTAGCTGTGAAGCTTCTTTAAAAACTTTTAACCATGGTTTGACAATGTTTGATGAGGATATCTTGAAAGCAAAATCATATTTCTGAGAGAAATAAGCACTGGTACGATATTAAGCTTGTGGGTTTGAGGGTTTGTGTGTTAGCAGGGTGTGGCGAGCAGGTGATATGGAGCTATGACCTTAAATATGAGTTTGCCATTTACAGTAAAATGCAGCCATTATACTCATGAATATTTTAGCAACAGAAGATCAGTTTCCAGTATCTTATTCTTGGGAACATACAATATATAGGAACAGTTGACGCTGGTATTAATAACAATAGCGTACCACAACAAAGTAACAAGTATTCTTTTTAATCTTCAAGAATAGGTATCAAAATTAATAAGCTGAGATTTGAATTTGTATCCTGGTGTAATCTACATGTCAGGTAGAATCACCTAGTCAGTTACCTTACAGTTTGGGAAACCTGTAAGCCAGAACTTCCCCTGTAGCCCAACTTCCCCTAAAACTATCATTTTCCACTTATAAAGAAGGCACTCTTGTGATGCTTTTTGGTTGGGAAATTGCCATTGCTGGGGCTTATTTCTGCCACTAGGTATTCATTTTTGTTTCCTCTGATTATTTAAGAGGGTGTGAAAGGACACTTTAAAGCTAAAGGCATTTCTGTGCGCTCTCTATTGGGGTCGGACACACTGTCTCTTAAAGGTGGCACGTCAGAAATGTAGAACCCACCAGACTGATCACTGTTCTTTTATCCCTCATCCTACTAGTGTCCTCCAGCTGCATTTCAGGGGTTCTGAGGCTTTTGGAGGAGCCCTCCTCCCTTCTCGGGGACTCACCTCCTCTATCTTTTCCTGTTCACCAGTCAACTATAAGCTGGTAACGAAGCAGCTGGGCAGGAGAGAAAGGTCCAATAGAGGTGAGCCCCTCCCATAAGGTCCCACTCTGTCACCTCCAAACTCTGTCCAGATTCCTCAGGGCAAAACTGACGCTGGCATCTACTGTGCTAGGCACCAGATGGCTGGGGTATTTTTAGTCTTAGGGGAGGGACTAAAGAAGCAAGGCCTGATGGCTCGGGCGTGTCTCCAGCTTTTAAGTTACATAAGGAAGATGGAGCCACTAAAGGGAACTGTTGAGCTGTTGCCTGCTTCGCAGCCCTTTCAGCATAGAAGCTGATATGTATTTCACTCCTGAAGAGTTCAGCTGGGTTAAAATCTGGTTTGTCTTGTTCTTATATAACAAATAAGCTATAGGAAGATTGAACATTAATGGATGATCTCTAAAAGAAAGTGCTAAAGATTTCTTTTCAAGAATAGCATAAATATGAACTTTACAAAACGTAGCTGAGGTCTTTGCTTCCCTCACCCCACCACCATCTATGAAATGATTGCATTATTTAACTTAACTTTACTTGTCTATATCTGATCATGATAATGATATTTTTCTTTCTGTCACTCCACCCCCACCTCCACCATAATGTAGGTATGATTATTTGGAGAAATGGGCAAATTTCCATAGAATAGTGGGTAGACAATACTACAGATTTTTTTCACCTTGAAATACTAAGCTGTGAAACAAAAACAGCATAGAGTCTTAGTTTGAACTGATTGTGAATTCTAGTTCTCTGCTTCCTGTGCACATGTGCACACGGTCTTTATGCTTTATGTGGGCTATTATTATTCAGTGTAAAAATGACATTTTGACTGTTATAAAACTAATGTAGCATTTATGTTCTTCTTAACATGTGGCACATCTGATACCTATTTTACTGGTGCCAGCAACTATCATTGCATCATAAAAATATTATTCCTCTTTTGCCACATACTTATTTTGCTTCCATTTACTCCCTTTTATTGTATATTTATAAGATAATGGAGGAAAAGAGGGAAACATGGCTGTTGGCAATCTCAGTGACTCCATGGTACTTAACACTGTTCAATAAACCTAATAATCTTCGTGGACTAATTCTGACTTATGGATGTCCTGCTTCAGTACATCAGGGTGATTTTCTCTAGTGAGTAATGGACAAGTGCAGTGTGCCAGTACCTTAATTAAAGAGTGGTTCTCTTAGTCTTGATCTCACTTTAATTTACAGGGTAATACTACAATAATATTACTAATGGAAGGTACATTAAAGGGTATCAAGTAGCATTAACTGTATTAAATAATGGTACTTGTGTTAATTAACTGCTGAAGCAAGATGGTTCTAACGGCCAGAAAGGTCGTCTAATGCATAAATAAAATCTACCCAGATGAGGGGTGAGAGGAAAAATGAAGAGCAGATGTTTGTTCTGAACATCTTTTTATACAGCCAGAGAGTTAAATGCACAGGCTGTTAAATACAATGTCCAAAATGTTTTCTTAGTTGCACAATTGGAAGTTTTGATTTTTGAGTGTTTTGTTTCTGTCTCAGCTTTCTAGATTTAAATCACTTGAAAAGTGAACACTGTATTTGTCAGGTGCATAGATTTTACAGAATATAAGCTCAACATTATTTATTGTTTCTTTGAGGTGAACAGTTTCAAGGGAAGTCGTGTGATTTATTATAATAACTGTTAAACCTGAAAGACCAGTGAACATTTTGATAATATGCTCACATATTAGTAAGACATGCTGTCAGCGAAGTATCAAGATACTGGTTTCAGATATAAGATAGTAGAAATTATTTTTCAACCTCAAGAACTTTGGGACAGAATTGTAAGAACTTTTCTCAGTGGCCTGGGAAACTCAAATGCTCATCTCCATTACTTGTCCTGTTTCACGATATTCCTAAACATAATTATCAATGATTTTTCTCAGTGGTGTCTGCTCAATCTCTTACCCCCTGCAGCGCCTGCCCAAACTCCTCACAGGCAGTAGCTGTCAGTTACTATTTACCCTCGATGCCTCCTTTTCCTTTGAGAAAGGGGCCAGAGGGCACTAGCACAGAGCGTCCTCTTGTACACACATTGAGGTGGTTTCTTCTCTGTTGCCCCAGCTCAGAACCACAGGCCCCCACCCTAACCCCAGGACCTGGAGCGGTCCAGGGACAGAACCATTCTCACAGGGGGACAGGAGCTGAAGAGGTCCCCTGCACGCTAACCCTCAGAAGGAATCAGATTTGTAAACCCTCTCCGTTTCAATATTTGGTATTTGTTCGAATGGGGACAAAATGAGGCTGAAATTCACTTTCTTGAAGCAAGGCTTTCAAATGGTTAGTGCGCAAACATGTGATAGTGGGTAAGCCTGGACGCTTGGGGAAGTTTAAAAGTGTAAAAGCAGTTGGGCATTCAAGTTTTCTCAAATACTTTGGGAAAATGTAATATGGAAGTGGTCTGCCAATTACAAAAGGCTTACAATTATCCTGTCAGTTCTCTCAGTCTTTCTCCTAGCTGCAATTTGAACGAATCCGCCAAAATATTTACCCTTCCCCTCTCCTGTGAGAGACGTCCTGCAGGGTGCTTTTGAGGCATTCGGCCTGACATTTGTCCATTCTTCCCAATCGCTTCTAATTATTGAAGTTGGGCTTCACTACTGCTTAACAGATTCTGCTTCTTTAACACCTTCCTTCTTTCTGTTGCCCAAAACAGACTTGACCTCGGCCTTGGAACAGACACTGGGCTGTAGATATTTGGAGATGCAGTAGGCAATAGTCAGTGCCTTTAAGGAGCTGATGTCCAGAAGGGGCCCAGACATGTAAATGGAAGATGATGACGGCTTGGGTTAGGTGCTTTTGCTGTGTGACTGTGTAAAGTGCCCTGGTAACAGAGCAGGAAATATTAATTTAGTCTGGGTAGCCCAGTAAAAGCTTTGATGATGATGACGTTTACTTGGTGCCTTGAATATGTGCCTTAGAATGCCGAGCAGCCTGTGCAGAATGGATATTCTAGGTGACAAACTATGTTTAAAAACAGTACAGCATGTTAAGGAACTCCAAATAGTTGGGAGTTGGTGGAGTAGACAGATCCTGGGAGGTACACTTGCATCTTCTCACTGTGAACCTTCAGCATCTCCAAGGCCTCTCAGTCCCACATGTCATAGGAAATCTAAGATTATATAGGTTCTCATATATCAACTAAGCGCAGGTGAGAAGCTTTCTAAGGCAGTGGGGTTAGGGGATGATCCAGTGTGGCTGTGTTAACAAGGAACTGCAAAGACCAGGAGAGCTGTAACATTGCTTAACTGCCTAGAGTCATGAGTAACTCCAAGCTGTGATGCTTAAATGGAAAGTCTAGAAAAGCTCTCCAAATTCCACAAAGCCATCAGAGCATAACAACGTCAGTAGGACCTGGCAACCAATCAGATTTCATGGAAGGAAAGGCTTCAGTAGGAATCTGGGTAGAGAGTCCAGTGAAGTATTTGAAAATACTGCTCTGGTGTTCCAGAAAGAGGTTTGTGATCGTTGAAGTTTAGGGAATGGATGATGTGGCTACGATAGGGTGTTTTCCCTTATTGGTGACTGTAGTCATTTAGAGAACGTTTACAGAACTCTGTGGAATACTGTAATGTAAGGTAATTTTTGAAGGTAATATAATAGAAAAACTCTGAAGAATAGAAGGAAATCAGAAAAGAGCGGAGTGAGTTAATTCTGATGGCCCGGTAAGTATTTAAGTACTCATCCTTCACGTCTGTGCAGCACTCAGGTTATGAGGTTCTTCTCAGATGACTTCTTTCCTTTAATCCTCACAAGGAGCTTGTGAGGCAAGTACTGTTTAACCCCATTTTGCAGATGAGAAAAAACAGAGACTTTCCATGACTTTTTTTTTTTAATATCCCACACATAATAAAGTGACAAAATCAGGTTGCTCATTACAAACCTCATGTTTTCTGTTCATTATGCTCTTGCGCCAGACTAGCCTGAAGTGAGCTCAGTACATACAGCAGACCCAGCATATTCCTAAAGGAGCCACTTTGAAACGGGGCAACCGTGAAACAGTAAGTCTTGTGGCTCTACCCTTCTTGAAATATTCTGGAAGCCACCCTCTCCATGATTTATGGCCCAGTACAGGTATTCCCACTTTGCTTTTACAAAAGACCTACATTTATTTAAAAAGGAGAAACGCGAAAATAGTGTTTAGCAATGGTTGTGCAGCAGCCCTTAACAGAGGCGGGGTGCTCCCGGGGCGGCCCAGCGCCAGCGGCCCCGCCCAGCTCCTTCCACGGCAGCTACACTCCGCACCTCGAACCTTGGCACCCAGGCTCCGTAACCTTGAACTGTGTCTGTGAACAGCTGTGCTCTATCTCAGTTTATTTTGTGCATCTGTTAGCAAGATGTGTCCTAAGGTAATTGCTTCTTCGCTTTATGACATTTCAGCTTACGGAAGGTTTCACAGGAACACCCTACTTTCAGATAGCGGAGGGAACCTGTATTTCATTATTCCACATTGCAGTGTGTTTACCTGAGAACGCTGACTTCTTAACTTCATTTTTGTCAACTTTATAATGTGCGATTGGGCTAATTTATCATATTGTGTTAGATCTAAGTGTTTTACTGCTAAAACAAAATGATGATGATAGTTGCTCATCTTCTGAGGGGAGAAATAAATAAACGGAACTGAATGTTCTCACTACTAATTTTTCCCTACATTTTCCCGTAGATCTTTAATACAACTTCTTACACTTACTGGGCACCATCAAACACTGAAACAAGCCACAAACATTAATGGATAAACTTGGAAATGGCCAGCTACCCTAGCTTATTTTAAGAAAGTTTATCCTTCAATTGAGGACAATAAATATTTTCTTTTACCTTCCATATATTAATCCACATTCCCTATGCTAAAACTATAGTGAATGTGTGCTGCCTCTTTCATATAATAAAATTTCATAAAATTGCAGTCAGTGATTCTATCCCTCCAAGTCTTTTTTATTTCAAGCTAAATTTAATCATTCTATCATCTAAAAATTTTAATTTTAATTTCCTCTTTTTATAAAAGGAGAATGAAATTCAGTAAATAAGAGCATTCAGATGAAAATCTTAGTAACCATAATTAAAAATAAAAAACAACACAAAGCATTGCTACTTAACTCCAGTGGAGATGCTTAAAATAAAGGTTTATAGTATAAATACATTTTAAGTGGACAACAGAGTGTCATTCTGACTTGAGGCATATTTTTTAAATCTTTGAGGATTTCTTAAAGAGAATATATGCATAAGCAGCTCATTTTCCTCTGAGGTTTGTACCATTATAAGGAGAGACTGTATCTAATAACTTCTCCAATTAAATTATGAACTTCATTAGCGTGCAAAAAAACAATGCAGTTTAAGAGCTTGTCTCTTTATCCTTAATTCCCCAGTGCTAGACATTTTTTTAAACTAGTGGGTCATTAAAGGAAAGATGTCTCCTTTTTAAGAAACATAAGGATATTTAGGAAAAATACCACATAATAAAAAAGTGAGATAATTTCCTCCCTCACTTAATTTATATAGAAAGCTACCTTCTGGCTACATCTGAGTGCCCAAACAGTGGGAGGCAGGGATACACTCAGCTTTTCTGTCTAATTTCTGGACTCATGTTTTTTATTCTAATTTGGTGGTTGGTCTTGCTGTTTTTTTGTCCCTAGGATCAGAGGTATTTCCTGGCACATTAGGAGTTCATGGCCATTGGTTGATATCTAGTGTAAGAGTTTTTGTGGATCTATGTGATCAGAAGTTCAGTAGAGACAAGTTTCCGTTCATTTTCCAAATACAAGAACAAAAGTGTTAAGATCCTGGCTTTTATTATAGTAGTTTGATTGTGTGGATAGATATCTTCATTTCATTGCAATATATGTATGTATTTCAATTCATTAAGCCACTATTAGAATAAAAAATGTTAGTTTAACCAGGTAGAACTAACTTGACTGTATATAAGTTCATGATTCTATTTCTGCCTCCCTTTTTATAGGTAGGAAAACTATATCTAAACAAGATTAACAATCAGAGGCAATAAATAAATAAACCTAATTACCTCCCCCCTCAAAAAAAAAACATGGGGGGTGGGTATAGCTCAACTGGCAGAGTGCATGCTCAGCATGCATGAGGTCCTGGGTTCAATCCCCAGTACCGCCATTAAAATAAATAATTAACTAAATAGACCTAATTACCAAAAGAAAAACCTAAAAAAAAAAATAAAATAAAATCAACAATCAGTGACAAAGGAAGAAAAGAAAATCTTTTAAGTACTCATGTTTGGCAGATGAATTTGTTTCTGAACTTCCACTTGAAAAACACTGAATGAATGAACAGACTAGGTTTAAAATATGTGCTATAAGAGCCTCACAGATACCAGTGGTCCACAGATCCCAATCCAGAACCTTGTGTAATCGGGATGGCAGCTGTGTCAGCTCTTTCTTGCCTTGTGACTGGTGCCCAGGACGACTGATATTATGCTAAAAATGTATTGAGAGAACAGAGGACAAAACATTAGGATCTCAAAAATCATTATTTGTCTTATTTTAGGAGGAAACATTGGCTAAGAGTCAAGAGAAATAGGTTCAAGCTCTAGCTGTGAGCTTAGAGCAAGTCCCATACACCACAGTCAGAGTCTCCCCATCTCCAAAATGAGTGTTGTGCTTGATTTGTGTTTCTCAGAATTACTCTTCAAATAAAGGTCTCAATGGGTGAAGACACTTGGGAAATGGTGTTTGCAATATTTCCTTCTAGGAGAATGACAATATATGTTAACATATTAAAGGCCCTGATCTGTCCTACAGTAAAGGAACATTTCCATTTTATTTAACTGAAGCCTCCCAAACTTACTTAGCCCCAAACCCCCCTCTATAAGTATTAGCGTTAACAGGACTCATGTAGGGTAACAAGGTCTCTTCAATCTCCAGTATTATCAGACTTTTCATGGGATGTAAGGAAATAAATGAAAACATCGTGTGTGTGTTTGCATTATTCACGCTGCTACGAACAGATTGATATTTCACAGCAAGTTCTAAGTTTCGCTGTCATCCTTCCTATATCGTTGCTACATTGGATGAAAACAGACTCTTAGTGAAAGGCTAGCTTTGACAGGGAGTGCCTTTCTTTTCTTAGCTGTTCTTATATTTTGAACCTTGGGGAGGACTTTGTATCTTTAAGAATTATAGGCAATTCACTATTCTATTGAAATAGATAGGGATATTTTTGTTTTGTTTTTAAGCTAGAGAAATTATGCTGGAAGAGTCAGCAAAGATATAAAAAATGAAATGCCAAGTGGTCCAATCTGGTGCATTTTAGAGATAAATAGGGATGCTGGCGGATTTCTGTTCCTCTCAGATGTAGCTCCTCAAACCCTAATTACAGCAATAAACTAAAATCGTGTATGTAAAGGAAAATAAGATTAACTAATATTTAGTATATTGTTTTTATTTTTTTTCTTTTGCTCTGGAAGACGTTCTTGAAACCACAGGCTCATTTTAGTTAAGTGTGAGTCGCCTCTCTTCTACTCCTGAAGAGTGTTAATGAGTAACAAATGAGAGCCTAGGAAAACTGAGATGGTATACAACTAAGGGATATAGTCTTGTCTAGGAATTATGTGGCCGCCTTGGCTGCTTTTACTCATTTGGTCCTGCTAGAATATCAGGGAAGCAAAGCTGTTACAACATATTGGTGACATCCATGTGTAATTATAGCTCCTCCAGTGCTGCTGAGAACAGGGAACAGATGGGGGTAGGGTGGGCCAAGAGATGATGGTAGGAGGGAGTGTAAGAGGTCAGCGATTTGGCACGTTGGCAGGAGACAGCCTCATGAACTCTTGTATTAGAATTAAATAGGCAGTGTGTATGCCAAATAGTCAGAGTCATAGCATTGCAAAATCATTTCTTTTAGAACTGAAAGAAACCATGAAAATAATTTAATCTAACTCCCTCTTTTCAGATGTGAAACAGAATGGTTAAATGAATTAGCCAAGATAATGTAGTTGCATAACTAAAATTTAGGTCCAGATGAGCTTGAGTTTTACTCACTGGTCTGTCACCAGTGCCTAGAAGTGGACCTGTCACACAGTATGTGTTCAGTAAATATTTAGTGAGGGAATGAATGAATGCATGTGGAATACCTCTTTGAGCATCATGTAAATCAACCATTCTAAGAATTTATACCCTTCCCATTTGGCATCCTGTGGCCATCTTTGTATATTCCTTACACAAAACTGCAAGAAAATTGGAGCTAAGTGTAATAATATTCTTGGTAATATTATTTTATCCAGTATACTAAAATTGCAAAGCTTCAATCTTCAACCAATTATCCAAAGTTAAAGAACAAAGTTTGTCTACCTCAAGTATCAGAGTAATGTATATATTCAGGATAATATCACCCTACCCAGACACACATTGTTCCTTTTATTATTTGTCTGACTGGTGCTTTTAAGACTAGAAAGACTCTTAGTTCCTTTCCTGGGTGAGGACAAGTCTGTGGAAAGATGTGGCCTTTTCTGCTTTTATTTGTCTCAGACTCAATAACCAAGGGGTTTAAAAATGTATAAAAACCATCTTACAGTTTGTAAATGAGGCCTTTAAATATTGATAAAATCAGAGTTGGAGTTGCAAAGAGTTTGAGCTGAGAAGACATGGAAATAGGCAGTGACCTTTTGTGAACATGTGTTTTTATTAGAATAACTCAACTTTATTATACACTCCTAAGTAGCAAAGTAGGATTAAAAATATTAATAGTAAAAGGCTGATTATGAAAACAAAGGAGGGAGAAAATGAAAGAACATAATATATGGCTAGCAGTGGGATTATGGGGTTTTTTTATTTGTTTGTGTTTTTGTATATTTTTCACATTACATTCATTGAATATATCATCAGAATAAAATTAGTTTTAAAACTAAAGTTAAAATTAAGCAAAGTTGCAAGGTACAACATCAACACACAAAAATTGGTTGTGTTTTTATACACTAACAATGAACAATTCAAAAAGGAAATTAAGAAAAGAATCTCATTTTTAGTACTGTCAAAAAGGCTAAAATACTTGGGAATAAACTTAACCAAGAAGGCAAAAGACTTGTACACTAAAAACTACAACACTGCTGAAAGAAATTGAAGAAGGCATGTATAAAAGAAGAGAAATCTCATATTCATGGGTTGAAAGCTGTTAAGATGTCATTACTACCCCAAACAATCTATAGAGTCAGTGCAATCTCTGTCAAAATCTCAAGGACAATTTTTGCAGAAATAGAAAAATTTACCCTAAAATTCATATGAAATCTCACGAGACCCCAAATAGCCAAAACAGTCTTTAAAAAGAATGAAGTTGGAAGTCTTACACTTTTTGATCTCAGAACTTACTGCAGAGCTACAATAATCAAAGCAGTGTAGTACTGGCATAGACATACGGAGCAAGAGAATAGAGCTGAGAGTCCCAAAATAAACCTCACACGTATATAATCAGATGAGTTTTGACAAGGGTGTTAAGCCCTTTCAAAGGGGAAAGGACTGTCTTTTCAGTAAATGGTGTTGGGCAACTGGATCTGCCTGAACTTGGGATGGAAACTTACCCAGGGAAGCACCTTCGAGGCCAGGGCAGGGAAGTTCTCCTCTCTGATGATGCCTCACTTCCCCAGTTCAGAATTTCCAGGCAGTTCAAAGCACCTCCAAAAACCACACCAAGGTTTCTACTTTTGATAATGGCCAACCATTCCTATCATGCTAACTCTCCTGCAAATAGTAGCTACGAACACTGGACTAAGTATAAAAATAATTATTTGAAGGCCCTAGTGAATGACCAGAAGTAGGCAGATATTGGAGGGGAGTCATACCTGGAAGAAAGGAAAGGTACTAGGTGAGTTTCCCCTTTATCTGCTTTTCTCTAAGAGCAGGCCTCAGTCTATGCCATGCATGATGGGGAAAGGGAGGTGCAGTTAAAACTCAGATGGAAAATCTTATCTTACTGACTTGAACAACTAGAGCACAGGTTGACACAACCATTGCAATTAAAATGTCAAGAGAGAAATCTGAAAAGGAGAGAGCCAGAGAAGGAGGAATCCTAAATACAATGTACAAACTCTACCTAAATCTCTGGCTAAACTCTGAATCATTAATGTGTGGGGCACATTAGCAGCCTAGCTAAAGGTAAAAGAACTGAACTTTCAGCTGCTATTGCAAAGGAGACAAAGTATGCAGTTTGAATTTAGCCACATTCACTGCACACTAAACCAAACAAAATCAATACTCTTAGGAAGTGCATAACAGAATGTAGAGTCTCTACAAAGTATTATTCATAGTGTCTAGATAAAATAGCAAATTACTCAATATATAAATAAAACAGAAAAAAAACTCCACATTGTAGAGAAGAGACAATTGAGACCAAACTCTGCATGACTAAGATGTTGGACTTAGTACACAAGGATTTTAAAGCAGCTATTATAACAATGCTGAAGGGTGTAGGAAAATGTGATTTTAATAAATGATGAGATGAAATATCTGCAGGGAAGTAGAAACTATTAAAAATTAAATGTAAATTCTAATACTGAAAAGATACAATTTTTAAAGTAAAATTTCACTGGGGTACTTAAGAGTAGGTTGGCGCTGATACAAGGAAAAATCAGTGAACTTGATGGTAGGTCTGTAGAAATTATCCAATAAGAAGAACAGGGAGAAAGAGGGTAGAAAAAAATGACCCAAGCCTTGTGGACTTTTAGAAAAATATTTAAAATTTTAATAATAGGAGTTGCAGAAAGAGAGAAGAGAAGGAATGAGGCAGCAAAAATATTTGAGGAGTAATTCCTGAAATTTACTCAAAGACATAAAGTTACAATGAACCTCAAGCAAGATAAAGATCAAGAAAACAGCCCCTAAGCATATCATATACAAACCACTGAAATCCAATGATAAGAAGATCTTGAAAGCAGCAAGAGGGGGAAAAAGAGATACAATACATATAAGCAAACAGCAGTTCAAATGACCATTGGTTTCCTCATCAGAAACAGAAGGTAGTGAAACATTAGAGTGCTGAAAAAAAAAATACTGTCAACTCAGAATCTGTATTCAATGAAAATATCTTTTTCTTATAATGAAGGCTTACCAAAGGCACATTCAGATAAAAGAAAACCAAGAATTCATCACCATCAGATCTGCACTAGAAGAAATGCTAGAATAAAGTTACCAGGCCAAAAGGAGGTGATATCAGATGAAAACTTAGAACTTCAGGAAGCAATGAAGAACAATGGAAATGGAAAATATACGGACAAATCTGAAAGACTAGCTTTCCTCTTTCTTTAAGATACATATGACTGTTTAAAATAAAAATTATAACATTTTATTATAATATATATAGAGAGAGATATAATGCACTTAACAACTACTGCATAAAGCATGAGAGGAAGGGATACATGGACCTATATACTTGCAAGTTCTTAAATTTAGCATGAGATGATAACGATGTTTGCTCTAAGTAGACAGTGAAAAACTAAGGCTATACAGTATAATCCCCAAAGGAATCATAAGTAATAATAATTCAATGAGGTATATCTTTTTTCTTTTCCATTATAGTTTATTACAAGATATTAAATATAGTTCCCTGTGTTATCAGTAGGACTTTGTTGTTTATCTATTTTACATACAGTAGTTTGTATCTGCTAAGTCCAAATTCCTAATTTATTCCTCTCTCCACCCTTCCTACCTGGTAACCATAAGTTTGTTTTCTGTCTGTGAGTCTGTTTGCTTTGTAAATAAGTTAATTTGTATCATTTTAAAGATTTCATATGTCAGTGATATCATATGATATTTTTCTTTCTCTGTCTGACTTACTTCACTTCGTATGATAATCTCAAATTTGCTGCAAGTGACATTATTTCATTCTTTTTATGACTGAGTAATATTCCACTGAATATACATACCACATCTTCTTGATCCAGTCATCTGTCAGTGGACATTCAGGTTGCTTCCATGTCTTGGCTGTTGTAAATAGTGCTGCTGTGAACACTGGGGTGCATGTATATTTTCAAATTAGGATTTTCTCTGGATATATGCCCAGGAGCTGGATCATGTGGCAACTCTATTTTTAGTTTTTAAAGGACACTTGATACTGTTTTCCATAGTGGCTGTACCAACTTACATTCCCACCAACAGTGTAGGAGGGTTTCCTTTTCCAATTAGGTATACCTTAAAAGCCAGTAGATAAATTAAAAAATGAAAATCTTAAGAAATATGTAATCAAACTGAAACTGTACCACCATAGGTCCGGTGAAGGAGGAAGCACAGTTATCTGGGGAGCCTGTCTTCCTAGACACCCACTTAGGGGGATTTGGAGTGCTTGAACTTTTCTCCCCACCTTCCCATTCCCACCCCCAGCACACTGACTTGTGCTTCCTCAGCCCTGCACCTCCTGGCGAGGCGAGGCTTAGCTCTCCAGTACCCCTTCTATAACTTCCATATGTCTAATTTGTTCCCAAACTTCTCAAAAAAAACCTTAAGGAGAAAAAAACAAAAAATAATAATGCATTTTCATGTTCGTGATGGATGGGACTCTCTGAAGTCAGAGTATAGAGCAGTGACCCATTTTGTGGGGGGCCTAAGGGCGGCAGTGGGAGAGAGGGGGCATCACGATGTATGACCAGATTGTTCATCTCAGGGAGCCAGCAAGGTGATGTGCCAGTGATAATATTTTAGAAATTGAGAGGGGTATCTGTCTGAGACGACCATGAGCTCATGTTTTAACTTTAAAGTGGTATTGGCCTATGGAAATTGGAATTTGGGGTTGGTTTTTACCAGAGAGGGGAGATTACATATGATACGTATTTGTTAGTGAATATATGAATAAATTGGCCTATTGATAATCTACAAATAAAGTAAATTGCTATTTTATGTTCTTTAAATTTTCATCTAAGTACAAATGTTTCTTTGGAAATAAGCAGATAGAAATTCATTATCTTTACTGATTGCAGCCCTAATATTTCCTGACAGCAGAATACCTAGAAAGTATGTTTACCCCATATATAGCCCTGAATGCATCCAGACCATTAATAATTAGTATCATAGGACAATGGTTTGACTCTTCAATGAGTTTTCCAACTCAGATGGAAAATATACCAAACATATAAGCATAGAGAATAAGATTTTGAATGGACATTAATTACATGAATATCTTGAGAATGTTTTATTTCCTTTGGAAAAAAATTTTTTAAAGAATGAGGGAAGAAAGGAAGTGGTGTTTCTCAAGAAGTCTTGAAGATTCAAGAGAAGTCTTTAACAACATGTTGCATTTTTCTGCACTCCTACCCAGGCTAATCAGATCAGTTGGGAAATCTCATCCACATTCACTTCAGAAGCATTTTTTAAATTGCCCAATCTCATGGCTGACTACAGATTAGTTCAGAGGTACATCTCCAGCTCACTAGAACCACTCAAATGCTCTTTGATTCTGACAGCTCTGCCCACTTTTCTAGCCATTGTGAGTTTGGGAAGTCAGCAGATAATCTAAAGTGAGGTGTTTTCTATGTTCTGGAGTGACCCATTTAGGGAAAGAGATAAAGCACGCTGAAAATGAAGAGTGTTATATATAGTGTTAATATCAAAGGAGACCATGGCAACCACCTTCTTAACCTCAGTAGCACATAGAATGTAAAATATACAGAATCCCATAATGTGTAACAGAAACATAAAAAACAGGCCAGGAAATGTCAGAAATACACTATAATTAAAAAAGGAAAGAAGTCCATTTGTAAATAACAATAATCATTTGATTAAACTTGTTAAAGCAATGCAGACATTCTGCAATTTTAAGAATAATTTATGTTTGTGGCTTAAGAAAGAAAAAATAATCAGTTACTTTAGCTAAACAGAAATGAAGCTATAAGCTTTGTGAGAACATGATAATTGCTAAGAATGAGAAGGAGTAAAACGTCATTTAACTGGGAATCAGGTCACATGGATTCTAATCCAAGAATTATAATATGGGAAATAATAATACCTATCTTACTTCCTTTTCAAGAATTTTGGAAAATTAAAAATACAATACACATAAATGTAAGCACTTAAATATTTAGTGCTTCCTAGTTTCTGGGAGTGTGCCAGTTGCTGGAGATACAAAGATAAAAGCCACAGTCCCTGTCCTCAAGTTGCTACCATCTGGATAGGTTGATAAATTATAAAGCAATGGGATCTGTGCAGTGATAGGGATATGTGTATGGTTGCATAGCAACAGCAGGAAAGAGGAGGAGGAGGAGGAAGACCTTTGGGATCGGGGAAGCTTTCTGGAGGACTTCTAATATTTGCTTCTTCATTAAGGTTATTGCTAAACAATGACCTCCATTGGTTAGGTCAAACCATATGAAAAAAAACATTTAAAGTTGATTGAATATTATCTAATGGTTGAAAATATCTAAGGCCCTATTTTAGTATCAGTACATGCTTAGAAAGACACCTTTTCCTTCTCCTTTCCCTAATATAAATATATCCAGAAAATTTATTCACAGTAGACTTGGTTCTAGACACACAGAAATACTAAGTAAAATGTGGATTTGTAAAACTGCATGTTGTTTAATCAGACTGAATGATAGGCTGAATTTTCAATACAGCCTGTTAATTCTGTTCTCATTAAATATAAATGTTGTTTATGGAAAACAAGAGTCCAAGAAGATATCTCTCAGGGTTATGCATTTTATACTTGCTTAGCATTGATGAGTTTAAACCAATAGGCTTCTTTGCAATTTGATTATTTACTACTTTCCTTAATATTGATTGTTCTATTAGATTTTGCTACTAACCAAACACATGTAAAGATTCCAGTATTATTTTACTACCAAAGTAAGATGCCAAAGGAAATTACATATCATAGTTGAGATTTTGACACAAACTAAAATAAGAAATTAATATTAAGCTGAGGCATATGCTTGTTAACTAACTCTAGTTTACATGGAGAGGCAGCAGAGGGTGGCTGTAAGCAAGACAGACCTGTGTTCAAATCCCAGCTCCTCCACTGCTACTTGATAGATTTCAGAAAAGTTGCATAACTTAAATATCTCGAACTCTCAGTCCCCCTCATATATAAGATGAAACAAATGCTACCCACATTGATGAGCTATTTTAAATATAATTAATGTAGGTAAAATGAAAGTAAATATTAAATAAATGGTGGTTATTACCATAGGCCAGGAATGGTAGTGAGAATTGAATATTATGACTTCAGTCTTAGCTTTGGGTGTTTTTTTTTTCCCCAATTATTTTTTTATTAGTCTCATTACAACATAGTATCCCTATCAACATTAACCATTAATATTTTTTTTCTTCTAATTCTTTCTATTTTCCTATATTGTTAGACTGTATTTCCTGTACTGCTGAACTTATATTTATGCTAATATATAATTCATACTCTACCTTCATTAATGCACTTATGTTATCTGTCTTAATTGTTTCCTTTCCCTTTACAGACTTCAGCAGGTTAAACTTATCATTACCGTATTTCCAGAGTTCTCCTTTGGTAGAAATCCTCATGAAAATCAAAACTGGGTATCTCAAAAAAGAGCAGAGCAAGTTCAGGTTTTCTAAGATTGGCTTCTTGAGTCCTGGGTAAATGCAGCTGTGTTATCCCCGTTTCCTCTGGGTCACAGATGTACATCTATCTTCACCGATGATGGATGGCCTACTTTGACATTTTGCATGGATGACTCTTGAGAATGAAGACTCTAGTTATAAAAGATTCATTGGTTCATCCTACAGTCCTAACACTGTCACCTTGACACATAGTGACAGTATTAAAATGTCCGTTGACCCTGTTGGTCAGCAAAAAGGAGAAGAAAATGTCTGAGGATCATCTAAGACAGAAAAAGATTTTGAGGCTTCTTTTCCATAGAATGCAATAACTAATGCAATTTTTAGTTTTATTTTTCAGGGAATCTGCTTTTGAAAGGCAACAAAACCCCATTGTGCTGGGGAGGTTCAAGAGTCACCAAATTAAGAAGCACAAGCAGTTGAGAGGCGAATCTACAGGTTGTAAGAGAATTAGAGCAGAGGTTAGCAGGTGAAGGAAAAAGTTATGTGAGCTCAGAAGAGTAGACAATTAAGTCAAGAAGATATGATACAAAAGGAATTAAATATGAGTAAATACCATTCAAAACCCAATTAAAATCAGTCACACTTTGTAAGTAATTGTTTTTGATTAGGAGTCTTATTTCATCTCTACTATATATTGAGTATGTTCTGTTAGGCAAAGACTTCTTAAAAATAAGTATTTTGGTGAGTTTGGAAGTACTCGCAGGCATTCTAACATTTAAAAATAAAATGTGGCTGACCTAGAGTTGCCCAGGGAAATTCTGACACACAAATAATAACTTCCTAAATTTAAAAAGAATGTATGACTGAAGCATTAATAGAACCATAATTACAGCATTGTAAGACAAATGTCAAAGTTCAGACTTAAGTGCTTTATACAAATAAAACAGTAAACTATAAAAATGTAAAGCATAGTTAGAGGAGGGCTCTGTACATTGAGATATGCGTCTTTACACTCAACTAATTAGTCGCTACTGAATGTTTTTGCTTTGCTTAATGGCATGTGGTACATAAATCATCGCAATATGTTAAATGCAAATGGTTGTTAATAGAGGAACCATCTGCTCTGTGCTGAAGAGTTTGTTAAAAAGAATGTGGTGAACCTACTTTGGATAATGTTGAAAAACTCAAATACCAAATTTTTAAAATGAGCTGCCTCTGTAACCCCAACATTGCTAATAGTCCCCTGTCCTTCTGAATTCTACAAATACATCCTAAACCACAGTCTGTGCTGTTGTCATGCAACCTCATTGGACACTTCTACAGGCAGAACACTCTACAGAGTCTTAAACTGCATGGAGACCTGCAGTGTCCTAAGATTGTGTTCAGGGATGTAGAACAACCAATAAATAATCAGACGATCCTCTCTGGAACATCTTTGCTAACATGAGTAAGACAGACTCTCCATCCCTGTCCTTCCTGAAAGCTATTCCTTCATCGCTGTAGAGCACGGGTAGGTTGCAGGCTGATGATGAATTGCCATGGGTCTCATCAGTGTTTGCAACCTCCACCTCCTGTAATCCACAGTACTGTATTTCTCTAAAAGATCATCAGTGCGAAGGGGAGCCATGATTTCTCTCCTAACATACTTTATTAGATGCTGTCACATACCTTCCTAATAATGTCTGCTGAACTCACCGGTGACAGTGTAAAGCATGGGAAAATTAGTAATAGGACAGGAGTCAGAGCCCTCGGGTTTCCAATGTCATGCTCCACTTTCTGGCAAAAAGGGAATGCTCCTTCATCCTACCCTTTCTAATCAGTTCCTGGTCAAGGTTGCTAGCAGTACGTTTAAGAGCCAGCTGCCATGATGATCTATTACATCAATATCCATTGGAGGTGTGCTCAAATGATGCAATACTCGAAATAGAACTATGGCCATGAAAGAACGAGCTTAGAAATTAACTGTGCAGATGAAAATCTTTTAAGCACACAACTTCAGTAAAGCCAGCTGCAAGGTTTGATTGTTGGCATACTGCTAACATGGCTTTCTCCACCATACTTTTCTTTTTCTCTCCTTCCCCCTACCCTTCTCTCTTTTGGCTTTTACAGTATCTGATTTAAGATTGTGCTTTTGGGGCTTCGCCTGCGGGAGAAGAGGCTGCAGGAGAGCTCATTAGCCCAGCAGACGCTCTATCCCTGGATGAATTATACAATGAAAAGCTTGCTTCTGAGGGCCACCAAAAAGAGCCCTGGCTTTGTGGAGGTGGGCAGCCCCGCAGTGCAACACAAGCTTTTTATTTGTTAAAAGGGGATTTTGTACTAAAAACATTTTTCTTTGTTTGTTCTCATGAAAAGAGGAGCCTCCTGAAGGCTGCATGCATTTGATGACTCCATTTCAAAATGAGCACTTGTCAGTTTCCAAACGGGGCTGCTATACTTGAAAGTCACACAAAACCATTCGGAGATGGAGGGACTGGCACGATAATCAGACAAGCAATACCTTAAAGGCAGAGTGTGCTGGCTGTGAATCAGAGAAGCTGGAATATTGAATTGGATTCTGACAATGATCCTGGCCCTTTACAAAGCCCATGCTTTAGACTTGGAGCCTAGAAAAGAAAAAAAAAATTCTTAGGTTGTCTAATTTCATTAGTTTATTGAGCTGCAGTACCACTTTAGTCCCCAGAACACCACTTTAATTTAATTTAAATTTTGTTACTTCTTCCCTTCCAAAAGGAAAGCTTCACCATAGAGGCGTGTTTATTGTTTTTAATGCATATGTTTGGAAACATTCACTAATTCATTTTTCCACTTAATTACCAGAAACAGGAGGATTGATTCTTTAAACCTGCAGATGATATTTACTGAAGTTTTTATGGAAATATAAATGGAAAGTTTCTTTGATCCAAAATTATGGTCTGATTTTCTGAGGGTTTTTGTTTTTGTTTTTGTTTTTGTTTCTGTTTTTGTTTTTTTAGAAGAGGAAAGGGCACCCAGGGAAATATGAAGAGCTAACAAAAGCCAGGTGCAGAGACATGGCATTCATCAACCTTGAGTCTCTTGTACAGGGACGTGCATTTGGGTCACTGCTGCTTTCTCCTCGGCAGGGTCCTCCGGGGCCTCCCCGGTGCACTCTGCTGATACTCGGTGACACACACACCAGCAGGGAGAGAATTCAGACACATTCCATCTGCTGATGTTTTAATTTTTTTTCAAATCCACTTGATGAAGTGTCTGTCAGCAAACTTGTCACTCTATTGTATTTTTGAGGTTGGAGCCCTCTTCTTGGGCCCAAAGATATCTCAGAGATACGGAGGAGAATATCATGATGCCTCCCTTAATCCTTTTTAAACTGAAAGTATCCTCGGTTCCAAAACACTTCTCTCACTTTTGTTCTGAAAACACCTCTGGGTCATAAAGTTCAAGCTATGTAATTAGGTGAAGCAGACATTTATTTATTCTCAGTGATAGGGGTAATTTTTTAAACCTTACCTTCTCTTTCCCAGTGTGATATTCTGCTTTGAAAGAGCAGAAATAGTTGATTTGTGAATAAAATGTCAGGTTTTCTTTAAAACAGATCAAAACAACGTATTTCATTTTACTATCAGGGAAAGCAGTCTCACAGTGTTCAAACACTGATATTCGTGGAGTAGTTCCAAAATGTCACTTCTAATATTTTTGTCTTTCTAAGAAGGATGAGATTCAATCATTCCAAGGGAGAGTGGGGATTGCATTGTATTGTAGATCTGATCATGAAAATATCTCCAAATGTTTGAGTTCGTCTCATTTATTTATCTGGGGATTAAAATCCAGTGTTCAAAAGCCATGTGGACGATCTGGGTAGTACCAGGTACTTCATCTCCACATTGCTCGATGCCAGAATTAATCAAAATAAATGGAGCTAACATTTTAAAACAGGTTATAAGCAGGAACTGCGTCTGGTTATGCCATGTTCAGAATAATCAACCCTTATTCTTTGTGTGAACCCAAAGAGCCCAGAGGGTGCGTTTCTAAGGGCCACAGACCGTGCTGGAAGACGGGGTGCTCAGCCGGTCACTGGGCTGGTGTGCGCGGCCGCGGCATGGAGTCACAGGCACAGCAGCCAGGGGAAGCGAGCTACGCTGGCCTTCTCCCTTGATGTGGCGTTTTTCTCTGATGGGAATGTCAGGTGGCATTTCATAGTATTCATGATGGCAGCCCCTCAGCCCAGCACCGTTGTTCTAGAAAACCCACCTGCAGGCTGGTAACTGTCCTCATCATCACTAGTTGGCACGCAGCCTTTAAGTACCGTACAGATTCTTCTCCCTGCCCCACCCCCAAATGAAGAGTGTGCTGCCTGCCCTAGATTTGTGCTGTTCCTCCTTCCTCTTTTAAAACTTTCTGAATTGAAAGCTTTTCATCCCAAGATCATGTATCTGACCCGGTGAACAATACCCTCTTCTCATTTCCAGATTGAGGATACAGTCTTCTCAGAATTGAGAATGTTCGTTAGTTCACCAGGCATAGGTAATGTAGTTTCCTCATTTTTTTTTTTCTGAGAAGGAGTTTCATGTGGATGCTCAGACCCCAAGATATCAGAAAAAGAACAGTTGTACCAACGAGTAACAAACAAAAATTCACAGCCGAGAAGCCTGGGTCTGGGCTGGGGCCTGAGGTCACCCTAACTCCATGGCTGGTGTGTTGCAATCTGACTTGCCAAGGCATTGTAATTTCCATAGGTTTCAAAAAGAAGAAATGCCTGAGACTAAGAAACACTGAACTACAGCCAACCTGAAGGAGTTGAAGGTTTTCTCCATCAGTAACACAGCTTGGGGAGAGGACTGCTCCCTAGATACCGGCTCTGTGAGGAAACTGCATTTCTTTGGCTTTGAGTATGAATTTGGTATAGTTGCCTGGCCAGGGGCAAAAGGGGGTTTGAGTCAGCCAGTTTGGCACCCTTCAGCATTGTGGGTTGGAGAAAAAGACCACTCATTTGAAAGCAAGGCAGATGCCAGGTGAGAGTTTACCCTGAAGGTGTGTTCCAGGCAATAAAACAGACACTGCCTGTGGCCCCTGCCTTGATGACCGCTTGACTACATGGGCTGGGGTGACTGTCCGGGATCCAGAATGTATTTCTCTCAAGGTGCACTCACAAATCTGTTATATATTTAGATTTTTCTTTTTGGCAAGTTTTTAAAAAATCTTCAGGGGTGTCAAAACAAGTAAAAAATTTATATCCAAGATAAAATGTTCAGTGCCTGGTTTAAAAAGAAGCTTTGATCAGGCTTAGGGGACCAGAATAGCATTTGGAAGTTATTGCAAGGCAATCTTTATTTAACACATTCCTTCAAAATTGCTTAACTATGTCTTCAGTCTTGCCCTCATAACAGCCATGATTTTCTTCTCTTGTATTTGCATTTGTAAAGAACACTTATGTAGTAGGAATTCACAAAACAGCAGCTCCATCTTACTGTCCCCCATCCCTGCCATCATCTCTTTCCTATCCTGGAAAAATTTTTCCTTTCATTTGGGATGTACTGACCCTGCACTGATCCTTCAAAAGCTGACTGCTAGAATTTGACTCAGAATCAGATTTCAATTTCTTTCCTTTTCTTCTTTGTCTAATGTGCTTTTTCAATGTTTGTTTGTCTGTTTACATTGAAGTATAATTGATATACAACCTTACATTAGTTTCAGGGGTACAACACAGTTGTTTGTTATTTGTACGTATTGCAGAATGTCCACCACAGTAAGTCACATTAACGTCTAACACCTTATATAGTTACAGAGTTTCTTTTTCTTGTGATGAGAACTTCTAAGATCTACTCTCTTAGCAACTTCCAAATATGCAATACAATATTATTAACTATAGTTGTTAAGCCTTATTTTACATCCCCATGACTTGTTGGTTTTATAACTGGAAGTTTGTGCCTTTTGACTACCATCACCCATTTTGCCCACCCAGCCCACCCCGATCCCTGCCATTTGTCAAAGTCTTGGGCCCCAGAATCTCCACACAGGCATATAAGCTTAGACAGGCTTTAATTTTAACTATTTCATTTCTTCCGTAGACAATTCATAGTTCCTTAAAAACCTGAAGTAATTTCATCTTTTGCTTGATTGAGCTGATAGAAATCATTGAGAAATGACCAGAAACTCTGGATCACAAAGTTAATGTCGAAAGAAAGAGGATGTGCTGGTTTTAAAAGCTAAGAGAGAAGGAAAGAAACTAGGGAAAAGTATATTTTTTTAACATAAAATATAATGTTTTTCTCAGTGATATTTAACAATTTGTTTTTCACAGTGACACCTATAAATTATTTGTAATAGGCTATCTGTTCCTTAGCTTTCCAATTATATGTGATTATAATGGTGAGTTGATACAAAATGAAGGAAAATATTGATTGAAAACATTTGAAATATAAATGAAGTCATTTAGTTAGATTGAATATTGAAGTTGCTCTTTGATATATCTAAGGAACATTTAGAAACTCTAACAGTAGAATTTACAGCATTATATTTTAGTCTACTATGTAAGTCAGATTTTTAAGAATTTCTGACTACTGTTGAATAATGGATTATTCCATCCAAATATATGATTAAGATTTTGAAATATATTGAGTTTAAAATAAACTGTTATTGCGAGCTCCATTTTAAACACTGTGAGAAAATGTTTACATGTCTTAAGAATGCAGTAGGGGTTTTATACAACAATATGCAAAATCTGAAAGTAAATATCAAAGGTGCGGATTTTTTTTATCTTTGTGAGGGGAAAAAGTAATTGGGAGAAAATGTTACTCTCTTGACTAAGAGAGCACCTCAAATTGAGTTATTTTTAAAGTTTAGTTCATCAAGCCTCCAGAGCTGAGCAATGGAAGATATGGGTATGAAGAGATAGTATGTAGTTGTTTTTCTTAACATCAGTGATTCCCTATTTGAAGAAACTAGAATTTATCAACAGCCAGTGGCCACTTGCGCAAAGTGGTCACAAGTGGGGGCTTTCTGTTCTTTTGTTCTGGGTAAGTCTATCAACAGTAACCTTCTTTATCTCCAGTTCATCTGCTGTATGCATAGTGCTGATCTAGACCACTGAAAATTTGGTCATCTTTTCCCAAAGTAATATCCTATGGGAAAAAAAAGCCTAAATCAGAATCTGCTTTGAATATAGTAAGTTCTAAAGAGCATCTTAAGATGATAGTCAGATTATCCCAGGAAAAACAAGGCAGAGATTTTAACAATACCCACAAGTTGATGTTGCTTGAAAATACAAAATTTGAGTTGAAGTTTGAGCATATTTCTTCCCTTCAGACATTATAAACTTGCCTTTACACCCCTTTACACCCTGCTGTGAGGACAGCTTTGGTGCCCCAGAAGTGAGAGTTTAGCTATGATTAAAGGAATGAGGTCTGTGCCTTGAACTGACAGATTAGTTTTTGCTAGGTTTTCCCTGTTAATTCTAGGCTTGACAGCCCTACCATAAATTTACCTAAATGATGGCAAACTCCTACAAGGCTGATCACTGTCTTGCAAAAAAAAAAAAAAATCATGAAGTGCTACTGAAGATGCTGATATGTCTATCACAAAATGCTATTCCAGTTTGCTAGAAACCTGGGCAAAGCAACTAAAAACGCATCACAGCTTCACTGCTGGTGGAGCGATAGAGATAGGGACACACAAACTGAGCTAATGGGAAGACTGCGCCTGACTTCTGTGGTCACTGCTGTGAGCCTCCGTGTTTGTCTTCTGGTCTCTCATAACAATGTAATTACATCCTGCCTGCCCAGTTTTTCTCATAACTGAAGCTGATAAGTATAAACCACAGTTTATGATTGTGAATCACAGCCTGAAGCAACGTGGCGTGGACATTGATTGCAGAGAAATATAAACAGTAGATGATAACAGATTGACTGACTCAATCTGAACCCTATCACAAACCAGTTAGGGCATCAGAGAACCACCTAAAATGAATCTTAGCTTCCCAGGAAGAAACCAGGGATGGAGAGTGAACAAGTCCAGGCATCAGATAAAGGCTTTATAACCTCATTAGCCTTATTCATACTTATGAGGTGATCATTCCTCTAGGCATTACCTCTCTCTGCAGACGTGAGAGTAGGTACCAGAAGTTAGGGGTGACATTTTCTATTTTCTCTTTCCAGCAAGCCCCTTCCCTTCCTGTGTCCATAAGTAATGTATGTTCTTTTATTTTTTAACACCTTTAATGTGGTATGGTTCCTGTACAGTAAACTACACATATTTCAAATGTACAATTCAAGAATTTTGATAGATGTATACACCCATGAAACCACTACCACCATCAAGATAGCTAACATTTCCATCACTCCCCAAGAGATGCAGTTTTCGAATTCCCAATTTATCCCTTCCCACCCCCTTTACCCCCTGGTAACCATAAGTTTGTTCTCTATGTCTGTGAGTCTGTTTCTGTTCTGTAGATAAGTTCATTTGTGTCCTTTTTTGGGATTTCACATATAAGTGATATCATATGATGTATGTTCTTGAGTTTGGAGAGTCCTGGTTCTGTGACTAGAAAACCTAGAGATGCTTTCATTTGCAGTCACTGTGCATATCATTAGGTTGCTGAACAGTCAAGAACTGAACACATACACTGTGGTAATAATTCACCTTCAGGTCTTAAGAGAAAATGCTAAGGAAGAGAAGGTGAAAGAAAGGGTGAGAGAAAAGTGGGAATTACTCATTTATTGGAAACAAGATTTTTCTCCAAAACCAACTACCATTAGATGATCATTACTATCTATAAATGCATACATTATGTGAACTCAATGAGGTCAGGCCTGATCTGGTCCTCAAATACATTTTATTTGGTCAACACAGTGTTTTGATTACTTTTTAATATTTGAATGCCTTATTATGGAGCATAAACTTTTGAGGTAGTTGCAGCTTCTGCCATACATTGTTGTCCTATCCAGGGTCTGCTTACCTGCCTGCCTACTGAAAGCAGTGGAATTGTGACCCCTTGGTCTACACCATCCCGTAGATTGATGTGGAAACATTGACTCTTCCAGGGAAAAGCTTATGGGTACCTATTATATGCCAGGTACTGAACTTGAAACAAACAAAACAATCAATTTTATAATTTCATGCAGTGATACATACCATGAAGAAATATAATCAGGGTGAGGGAAAGGGAGTAAGAAGACAGCCACTTTAGGACTGATCTAAGAAGGCTTCTCTGAGGACAGGGTATCAGAGCAAGAGTTAAGGAATGTGATAGAGTGAGCCCTGTAAAGATCTTGGGGACAAGCATTCCAACAGATGGAACAGCGAGGGTAAAGACCCTAAAGAGAAATAGGAAGCAGGCCAGAGAGAAGTCTTCTTCAGGTGGAAAGTGATAGAAACTGAGGTTGGGGAATTCAGCAAATGCTAGATTATTTAGGTTTTTTGTCTCCTTCAAGACAATAGGAAGCCACTGGAAGATTTTTAGCAAGGAAATCAAGTACTTTGACTTCTATGATTATAAACAGATAACTTCTGGTTCATAGGTAGCACGTAAATACTTTAACTTACTTTAAATTCTTCAAATATTTGCAAAATTAAATAATGCTCCTGAAATTTTACCTGTCTTCTTAATCTGCTCAGCTAATCAATATGTTAGAAAACATTTATTGAGTGCCTACTGTGTGCAAAGTGCTATGCTAAGTTCTATTTACAGTATAAAGATCACTTAATACATGGTCCCTGACGCAAAAGGCCTGAACACTGCTTTCTAACATCCGTTCACCAATCACTGAGTATTTTCTGCTATGCCTCTGAAATATGTTTGTTACATTTTTCTTCCTATTATTACTGAAGAGCAGACTTAAGAACCTTAGTTTTGTTATTGATCAATATATATGATGCATAGCCTGACACAGAACTCCCATGTCACTCCTTTAACTCTTATGTTAAGTATATCACTTCAAAGAAAAGCATATTGCAATATGGAAGTTCACAGCTCCAGAAAAAAGAAAAAAAAAACAGCAAAAGACCTCTGGAATGGGTTTGAGAAAACAAATCTCTTAATCACTGTCAGCACCTCCTCATCCTGCTGAAAACCGATGTCCTTTTTGACACTCAGGAAATGATTTCTGTATGGAAGAAATGATAAACCAGTTTGCATCCTACTGTGATACCCCATTGAAAGACAATATTTGCTATTTCAGTTTTGAGGATCACTTCATAATTGTCGAGTCATATCAAATTAGCATCCTAGCTTCTGTTACCCTATTTTCTGGAATCTTGGAGTGTGACTGACAGGGACTACAAAACAGTCACCAAGGGCAGGCTGGTTTAAATATGCCAGAGATAAGCACAGGGACAGAGAGAGTCCTACACAGAGTTGCAGGAAGACGTGTCTCTCCCCACTCCTCCCACTTCCGGTGCTCTCACATAACCATCGGAATTCCCTGGACACGCCCCAAAGCATCGCTGAAACCCACCTGTCAGAATTACTCCGACCTCTATCCCCTTTCCTTGGAGCCCTGTCTCTGATAGTTTCCCAAGTCTGTGTTGCCATGATATTTCCATCTCAGTAACATAATTGCTTTTTAAAAGGGGTGGTTATACCTTACCCACAGGAATTACTTGAATCGTGGTAATTCTAAATGCATTAGCAGGCAGCACAGGAGAGATACAGACAAGAGGCCTTTTGTTCCCCCTTGGAATATCACCATTTGCTGTTTCACGTAAGGCAGACCAGACACATGTGGTTGTTGGGTACACGTTACTGCCTGAAACCCTGGCTGGATGTGGTAAGTGCTGTGCAGTCCTACTTTAATTACTGGAAGGCCGGGTGTTCTTTAGTTAACCCTCATTTTATACTGCGGCAGGATCTAAGTAGGAAAATGAATGTGTCTGTGCATTATCCTAGCACACATGAAACCAAAACTGACAGGCACCTGATGCGATGCAGTGAAAAGAGCTCTGGAAGCTAAAGACCTAGGTGTGTGCTCCGTCTCCACTGCCTGCAGAAGGAGAGGCGTGGGGAAGGCCCCTCTGCCTCTGGGGCTCTTACGTCACCTGTGAAATCCCACAGAGTTGTGGAACTTAAGTACCGGGTATATGTTGAAACACGTTGTAAACTGTAAAGCACAGGCAAAAGATGCTATTTTCATTTTAAGCAAAAATAGAACAAGGGCAGATGAAGATTTCAAGATCTTTAGGATTTTTTTTTCAAGTTTCTCTACCTTTCTTAACAATCTTTTTTTATGATGTCTGATTATTTGAGGATGTGCTCAGGAGACCTTTCTGAGCAAGTGTATGAGGTTCGTCTGAGTGCCTCCTCCTCTCCCTCTCTCTGTTTCTTGGCTTTTCCCAGGCTTTCTCTTGTCCTGTGGGAAATCGGCTGTGGGTACTGCTGAAAAGCCTTTTGTGAATTTTGTCAAATTAACAGTCACAGTTCCATCTCTTTGTTTTTTCTTTTTCAAAAATTACTCAAAGAATTAGAGTTAGGGTTTTTCCTTTATTTTCTAAGTATGAGTTTATCTGGCTATGCCTTTCAAATGAAAAGCATATTCTCATTGAATTCTATAAATGTATGATAGAGTGAAGGCAGGGCTTATATTTTGGACTGTTTTCTGGGAGAAAAAAAGGAAAAAAGCCCCATTTCAAGTACAAATACAGGAGAACAGCATCCTGATGGAATCCTGTGAAGGAAGTCAGCATTGCACAGTCTTTGTGTCAGAAGGCTGTGTGGGGTGCATATCATCACAGAATCTCATACGGAGGAAATGGAGGTCCATTTCATCCAGTCCAACTCAGTCATCTTCCAGTATACACAGGAAACATGATTTAATTTGCAATTTAACCTGCTTTCAACATCAAGTCTAATTTCCTTATCTGGACCATATTTTGCACTTAATAAATGTTAAGTAAAATGAATAATTAACCCACTATCCTTTCCCCCTTCCAAAAAAAAAAAAAGAGAGAGAGACTTGCTGATAGTATCAGTCCCTTTTCTGATTAATTCCATTCACTGCATGCTTTTATTCACTTTTCCCCTGCTAGAGTGTGGATCTTCTCTTGCCATTTGTATAGAGATTGCCTATCCTTCAGACTTCAGCTCAAGGCTAATCTCCACCAAGAGACACCATTCTATGCTGATCTTCCTTCTTTTCTGAATGCAATTCAATTAAATATTTAATCATCTCGTATATAATATATATTTCTTGAGATACTGTACACAATGCTTTTATTTTTAAATAAGATGTAATAAAACATGATTATGTACCTGTTTTACATTTTCTGTTTTTGTTTTGATCATGCTATTGTGTGGTGGTGTTCTAGTAGCCTTTGGGGACAAATTACTTTTTCTTTTTTCTTTTGGATTGTTCCACTGTGACCAGAGAAGGAAAGAACGTAGAATAGATGCAAAGTAAATATCGGTGCTTCACTGAATAATAAGAATACATTAGTTCTACTGTAATAAATGGCTTATACTTGCTTTATTGAAAATATGATGTAACAATATTAAGTAATAATTTAAGTCACTTGACTCTAACACTGTTATTTCTCCTTTTTCCAAGCCCTTTCCACATCTGCATATATTTTATATAACCATTATCAAAGTACACTTACCATTTTGTATTCTGAATTTTTATCTGTATTTGCCATAATCCTTTCAGTAATTTTACATAATCTTCATAATTATCATGTTAAATGCATAGTAATATACAGCATAAATAATAAATATTCCTTTCTGTGGGTGAACCATAGTTTTATTAAGCTACTCACACATTATTAAACTGTGACCATTTCCAACGTGTCCATCAGTGTATCAGGTGCCTCAAGTGCATAAAAAAGCTCCTAGTGAGGTCACCCAAAGGCATCACCATTGTCTCCTTCTTCCTATTTATTGAGCAATTGCTCTGTCCCAGGAAGTGTTCTAAGTGCTTTGAATGCTTGTCTCATCTGAGCCAGGTATTACTATGCTTCCCTTACAGTTAAGAGTGGCTTAGAGTGCTAAATCACCTGCAGAGGTCAATTACATAGTCAAGTGCACAACCTAGAATCCCAGTCCAGGTCTGTCTGATACACACCTAGTTATCTCGCTACTATTTGTCACCCACATCCCTCAGTATTTAAAAAAAGTATTTTTACATATAGTGCCTAAAGCACTGATGGGAAGCAAAATAATTTTACACAATGCACTGTTATACATTCATTTTGATGAGCATTAGAAAAAATATTGAAACAATATATATTGCATTCAATGTGTTGTTGAAATTAATTTCACTTGTTACCTTTTACTGTTTTGAATGTGTCTAGTTAGAAAACTTTAAAGTATATATGTGGTTTGCATCTTGCATTACATTTCTATTACAAAGTGTTGACCTAAAAACAGTAGAGATATTGTGTGGGACTATGGAGCATAGTTCTTCTTCTGAAAGACTGCATTAAGAGTTGTCAAAGTCAACCCTAGGATCTGGTCTGCATTCACACTATAACCTCATAACTTCAGCCTGTAAAAGGAATTGTAAAAAAAAAAAAAAAAAGAAAAAAAACCAAAAAACCCCTGATGATCCCTACAAATAAAAGATAGCTAAAGGGTCACCAACATGGTGAATGATTAATGCACGTTAATCCTTCTTGACGCTTTAGGATCCATAAGAAACAACTGGATACCAGCCCCATTTTTGAGAAGTTAAGTGATAATTTAAAAAAATTATACACATGAATGAATATATTTATTCATTTGCATGTAGGTAAACCAATATAATTTTATGTATGCATATTTTACAGTCACTTACCATATGTGATGTAATGATGTCTATAAATATAAAAATTCAAATTCAGCCATAATACAGAATAGACAGTATTTTCAATGAAACATAATCATATTTTTGCATATTTTTTCTATATGCCACTTGGCATAGGATATGATTTGTAGGAACTATTTAACATAATCCCTTAGGATCTGAATTCATAAGAATTTAAAATCTGTGTAAAGGTCTAAAACTACATTGAGTTTGTTTTGCTTGGGGGAGGGCAGATTTTAAGCATAGCACTGTTGTGCTCAAGCATTATTTTATATTCTTTCAAAGCTATATTAAACGGTATGAAATTAACCTCTCTTGTTTCTCCAGCAGCAGTAAACAATTTAACAGAAACTCAGTTTTCTTTCAGTTCGTAAATGTAGTATATTCCCCACTGTGTCAGAGCACCTTGTCTACTTTACCTCTCCAGTAAACTGATGACAGATAAAGATTCTGCTACCCATGTCTGTTCCACGTAACAATAGCAGTTGACATAGATCTGTAACAACTCACCTGGGTAGCTCTGTTAGTGTGGGGGAAAATAAAAACGTAGCAGAGAGTTAAGTAATATTTTTGAATGGTATTGTAACCATGTCCACTCAGATGGTAATTTAATCTCCACAATTTTAGGCCTCCCACACAACAAATTGTTCCCTTTCAGTGGCACAGTAGGGAGAAAAGTGCAGGATACCAGCTGGCAGTTGCTACTGTGGAATGCTACCTACAAATATAGATCGGAAGTTGTGGGTCATCACTCACATCTCAGAAGGACTTTTTTAGGATGGCTACTGAGCAGATGTAAGGGCACTTTTAATTAAATATAGACCCAAAAATCTGTCTCAGAATAAGGTTTGTTGTGACACATTCTCTCCAGAGACCTGGAAATTCATAGCTAAAATTAACTTTAGAACAAAGAGGTTTAAAGTCAAGGATGATGTTCCAAAGGATCACAAAATGCCAAACTGATGGGTTTATAGATCTGTACACAAAAGGTCTTATTTCTGTAAGGCTGTGTTTGTGTGTGTGTGTTTATATTTAAAGGCACTCAAAATGAAATGATAAAGTCAGACTTCAAATCTTTTCGAAGTTATTAACATATAAGCTACTGGGATAATATGAAATCTTTTGTACTTTATATCTAGACTGAAATGATGCAGAATTAATTCATCTTGTCTATTGGGGATTTAACATATTCTATGATTTTTAATTTTTTTATGGGAAATTTAGGAAAAATGATTTGAAATATCTTATTTCAAGATTTTTTAGTGTCTGCTTAGCATACATGAGGTCCTGGATTCAATCCCCAGTACCTCCATTAAAAACAAAAAGTAAGTAAATAAACCTAATTACCTCCCCTCTAAACAACAGTAACAAAACAAACAAACAACCCCCCCCAAAAAAAACCAATAAAGCACACAAAAAAAGATTTTTAAATTCATTTTTGTCCACAGAGCTGTACACTTTTAAGTTTTTAGTCATTTAGAATCCTATTTTAGTAATCAAAAAAGTCTAGGTTTCTCCATCAGATTTACTGTACAACATCTTGATTAAATATTTATAAATTTCTTAAAATGTAGATTGCTTTCTTGATCTATTGAATAAAGCATACATTCATTAGTCTTCTTTTACAAAGGGCTGCTAAGCAGGAGCAATGTCTTTTATCTGTTTCTGTGTGTCTAGCACACTATGGGTGCTTAATAAATGTTTAATGATGTTAAGCCATATGATGAATCACTATTGTCCTCAGATATAATTGGAAAAGGGGCTACATCCTGAATGCAGACTTGGGCATTCTAAACCTGTGCCTGCCGAAAGCAGGAAATGTAGATCTTAGTATCTACCCAAAGTTGATTTTTTTTTTCATACAGAACCCTAAATAATAAGAGATAGGAAGTAGAAACATGTAGATTTGGAACTCCTTGAAGAAGGGCACTGAATCTTCTGAATATTGGACACCAGCATGCCTACTTCATATCAGATTCCCAGTAAATAATTGTTGAGTGGATGATTTTCCTTAGGGCCCAACAAACTTCATTTGCAACTATGATTACATTTACCCTCAGGAATATCCCTGTTGCATCAAGATCAACCCTGGAATATTAATGGTATTCCCACAGAATGACAAATTTTCTCACTTGTAAAACAGGCAATTCTGCCACAAAATAAAAAATGTATATTACCAGTATGTGAGCCTTCTAGATTTCCCCTACTCCCTAGTCTCCTGGAGTTACCCGGTACCACCCAACATACAGTAGGAAACCATTTATTCTGTCCCCACATCCCCTTATTTCCAGGGTTCTTGGAGGATTTTTCTCTCTCCTCATTACTTTTCATTCCATTTTTCATCTTCTGCTGTCTCCATTCTCTCTCCCCTCTTGCACCTATTCCTGTCCCCATGAACTATATATAGCGTGTGCAACAGGGAAGAATCTCAGTCCACAAACTCACGTGCGAAATACGTTTCTTTATTTCCTTTACCTAAAAAGAAAAAGTTGGTGGTGGAGTTCTTTAGTACAAGTTGCTCATTTCACCTTGCTTTGTAACAAGCCCCGTGTGGTAAGTACTGTTTGTTATCCCCATTTTACAGATAAGGAAACTGAGGCAGAGAGAGGTTAAGTAACTTATCTTAAGTTTTACAGCCAGTAAATAAAGTGTTAGGAGTTGAATTTAAGATTCCTTTTCTACTCCTGCATTTGACTGCCAAGTCTACAATGGTTCACTGCCTCCTTCATGAGAGCTACCCTAGAAGTGATTTACTAACAGTGAGCACTCATTGTGTACTATCTACGTAACAGCATCCTTCCGAGTCCTTTACAGGTATTATTTTGTCTGATATTAATGTGTCATTCCAGCTTCCTCTTGATTAGTGTCAACCTGATATATCTTTCCAGCCTTTTGTGGGCAGCGTATAATTGTTCTTGCTTTTTCATCCATATCTTCATTGGGTGTTTAGTTTTGGATTTAATATGAGTATTGACGTGGTTAGATTTAAGTCTAAAGTCTTGCTATTTCTGTTTGTCCCAGTCTTCTGGTTCGTTTTCCCTCTTTTTCTGCAGTTGTTTGGATTAATGTAACTTTTTAATGATTCCTTTGTATCTCTTTTGTTGGTTTGTTAGCTGTATCTCTTTGTTACTGTAGAATTGCTTTAGGGTTTATCATATGTAACTCTAAGTTATCACAGTCTAACTTCAGATGGTGTTATACCACTTCAGATGTAATATAAGAACTTTATGGCAGAGAGGGAAATAGTTCAGTGATAAAGCACATGCTTAGCATGCACAAGGTCCTGGGTTCAATCCCCAGTACCTCCATTAAAAAAAAGAAAACTATAAAAAAAAAAAAGAACCTTATAATATTATATTTCTGTTTCTCCCCTCCCAGCCTTTATGCTTTTGTTTTCATACATTTTACTTACATGCATGTTACAAACCTCACTATGTATTGTTACCATTTTTGTTTCAACAGTCAATTATCTTTTAAATAATAAGGAAAAATCTTATATATTTACCCTCATAGCTGTCATTTCCATTTATCTTCATTCCTTTGTGTGCAAAATCCAGATTTCCATCTGTCATTTTTCTTCTGCTGGAAGGAGTTCTTTTTTTTTTTAACATTTCTTATAGTTTAGGTCTGCTGTTGATGAATTCTTTCAGCTTCTGCCTAAAAATGACTTTATTTTGCTTCAGTTTTGAAAGATATTTTGTTGGGTGTAGAATTCTAGATTGACAGATTGTTTTCCTTTCATTTGTTTAAAGATTTTGCTGTGTTTTCCACTGTGTTCTCACTTGCATTGTTTCCAAAGAGAAATCTGTATATAACATGTCTTTTCTTGTATCACTGCTTTTAAAGGAGTCACTGTCACTGGTTTTGTGCATTTTGATTAAAATATGCCTTGAGGTAGGTTTCTTGTATTTTTTATGCTAAAGGTTCACTGCACTTATTAGATTTGGTTAAAAAAATTAGAAAATTTGTGGGAATTATTTTTTCAAATACCTGTTCTGTTCACCCCTCTCCTCTTCTTTGGGAATTCTAATCACACATATCTTAGGTCACTTTATATTGTCATGTAATTCACTGATGATCTTAACATTAAAAAGTTTTTTTTTCTTGTTTCATTTTAGACACTTTCTATGGCTCTGTCTTTACATTCACTAATCTTTTCTTCTGTGATGTCTAGTCTGCTGCTAATCCCTATCCAGTGTATTTTTCATTGCAGAAATTGAATTTTTTTGTCTTAAGAATATTGATTTGGGTTTTTTTTTATGTCTTCCATTCTCCTAGTTAACTTTTGAACATATGGAATGCAATTACAATAATTATATGTAACAGTTTCAATGCCCTGCCTGCTAATTATAATGTGTGTCAGCCTTGAGTTGGTTTCTATTGATTATTTGCATCATTTTTCAGCTCCTTTGCATGGATGATAATCATTGGCTGTATATTCCTAATACTGTAAATTATACCTTGTTGAGTGCTGAGTATTTTTGCATTTCTGAGAATATTCTTGAGGTTCTCCTGGGATTTAACTAAGTGACTTGGAAACATGTCAACCCTTTGGGTTCATACTTTCATGACTTATTAGGTGGTCTGGAGCAGTCCTTAGTCTAGGGTTAATTATTCTCCATTGCTTAAGCAAGACTTACCTATTTCATCCAATATCCTGTGAATTAAGAGCTTTTCTCATTACCTCGTGAAAGCAGGCACTGTCTCTGCCCTGTGTGAGGACAGGTGCTGTTCTCTAGTCCCTTCAGGTGTTCTTCTCCCTGGCCCCCTGCAGTTCCTTCCTCCACATGCACAGACCAGTACTGTGCTGCGTGGTGGAGGGGTCCCTGTGCAGATCTCCCATGGTCTTAAACCGTGCAGCCCTCTCCAGTGCTCTGTCTTGACTCTAGCTGCCCTAGCCCCCTGCCCCCCCACCTCCACCTTCTCTGATCGGGTTGTGCACTGGCCTCGGCCTGGTTCCCCTTTTCTGCACCATGGCCACAAAGCTCTCTCAAGCCAGCAAGCTAAGGGAGTCCTTGGACTCAGTTTATTTGTTTCCTTTCTCTCAGGGGTCATTGTCCTTCTTTGCCTGGTGTCTAGTGTCTTAAAAACATTTCATATATTTCATCTTTTGGAGGGTTAGTTCAGGTGGGAGAATAAATATAGACCCTGTTACTTCGTCGTGGGTGGAAGTGGAAGACCTTCTGAAGTCTGTGTTCTTAATTACACTTTCCAGTGATTTCTGGTGTGATCTGCGGGATACTGTTGATCAGGCATTTTTATATGGTAGAAATATTGACCCAAACGCCCTTATTGGTTATGAGAGATTGTTTAAATTACTATTATATTTTAAGCCAAATTAGTTGACGATTTTGATTCTGAGCCAAAAAAGGCATCATTTCCCACAACTAAACCCCCTTTAGTGCTTCCACCATCCAACTGACCACTTGACTGGTAATTGATAATAAGGAAGATTTTAGCTATACTGAGAGGAAGTAAGTGTGACATTCACTATTTTAGACACCAGACTAGCTCAGAATCGCAATCTTCTTGGTACTCATGCTTTTGTTCTTTCAACTTTTTCCCCTGCTCTTTAAGTTCTTGTGCCCAGCCTTCTTTCTTTTCACCTCTTCCTCCTTTCAGAGAGAGGGAGATAGAAAGTGGGTGACTAGTCAGGACATTTGACCATTAATCAGTTGCTCCTAGCTCTTATCTGCTTAGAAAATAATAATGGTAGTGACCACTATAGTTAATATGTTGCGAATTTATACTGTGCTAGAAACTCTTCTCAGCACTTTTTCTTTAAAGATAGACAGACACACAGACAGATAGACAGACACACTAGCCACCTCCTCCTCCTCCTTTACATAGAGAGATAGACAAACAGACACAGTAGCCTCCCCCATTAGGTAGGTAGGTAGGTAGATAAACAGATAGAGACAGACACACACACAGACAGATAGATAGACACACTAGCTGCCTCTCCCTCATTCTTCTCAGCACTTTTATTAACTCATTTAATCACTACAACATTACTATCTTCAATTAGTAAATGAGGAAGCTGAGGCACTGTAATGATAAGAAAATTGTCTAAGGTCACATAGCTAGTAAAAAGGGCAAGGACCAGAGTTCCAACCAGGAAACCCTGCCCTGGAGCACAAGATCCTGCCCGCTCTGCTGTTTCACCTTTCTCCTGCCCAGACTCCCTTTAGGATTTACATTTGCCCTAAATTCTGGATTTTTTTCCCCTGAATTTCTGACATGCTTTACACTGATTTTCAATTTGTATGATAAAGGGGATTTCTACCCTCATTGCTGACATATCACCTGGAGTGAATTTTATTGGGTAATTTCCTGACATTCTTGGTCCCAACTTCCCATCTTCTCTTGCTGCTCCCCAGCCACTAACCCAGGCACACGCAAGTGTGTACTTTTCATATTCTCTCCCCACTCTTCATTCACAGCTCTGTTCACTTGGAACTGCTTGAGAAATACCTCTTCTTAAATTATTACAGCCTTTGTCCACTTATTCACTGGTTTCACAGCAGAGCCCCATTCAGAATAACAGTGAGGTAGAAGAATCAAGAAGATGCCGCTCTGCCAGGGGGAGATTAAAGTGCCCTGAGCCTGAAACATGTGGCTCCAGCATTCCTCCCTCACCTGCTAACCAGGCGCTAGTCAGACTGCTTGCCACATACCTGCATTCCCTAATTGTGGACACCTACTTCCTTAAAACAAGATTGTTAAATTTAACAACACACTGTGGAAGGTTTGGGGAGCACTGAAGTGCCACGTCAAGAATGAGTCGCTAGTTTTAGGGCCTCATCTTTTGAGCAGCTCCCAACTCCCAGAAGGTGTCACACAGTTGTGATGTGGCCAGGGCAGGGAGGAACGTCTCCCCTCACCACTGGCCAGAATCTCCAGCCACCACCACACCTCACAGCCCAGGTTCCCCACTTCCTGGCCAGGGAGAGAAGAAAGACCTTTCTCCCTCTAAAGCCCACCTCACTTCCTGTGCAAGACGATTGTCTCGGAATATTTTTTTCCTTCAAGGGAAATTCCCACTCCGACCCAGAGAATGAGGCCAGACCTTCTGGCCCACGTGAAAACAGCTGTGCTGTTTAACAGTGCATTTCTTCAAGTCTGGCTAATCCTGCACAACATCCTTTTTTGAGGCACCGGAATCCGGTCCATGTTGTGTGTACCAAACTCAGTCTGGTTCTTCTTCGTAGTGCTTTCTCCAAAAAGACATCAGGCTACCACATTTCTCCTTGTGTTGGACACTCCCCTCATTTTCCTTTGAGCAGATGCTTGGGCGAAAATATGTACGTATCTCCCAGGGGCAAATGAGTTTTTCGGGCCTAGGGCAGCATAAATTGCAAGTTAATGGTGAGTCTTCTCAGAGACTTGGCTCTGCAGACTGACACACCAAATTTACATCACCAACCAGAAAGCTTATTATCTCAAGCTGAAGCATCTGCATTTGAGTTATTTCACAGGCTTTTTTGAGAAGAGTGGGTTGGTATTTGCATTTCATTGCTTGAATGAAAATCTCACCTAAGGGTGCTTTCCAGAACCAAGGAGGATTTTGCTATACAGATATAACCCATTGCAGATGTTTCTGGCAGAGCCCTCAAGTGACAGCTTTGCAGCTTCAATAAATATTAAGGTGCATTCTCTACTAAATATCCCCATTTAATGTAAGTGCATATTTTAAAAAAAATGAAAAATGGAATTACTTTGAATGCTTACAGTGTGAAAACTGAAGCTCAGAGAAGTTAAAAACACCCCTGAATTCACACAGCTTTATTGGTGGCCAGTAAACACGGTGCTTCCCCAGGTGAAATAATGCCAGGCTTGCAGAGAGCACCTGTGTCCGCAACGGACGCACACCCACTGCCAGTCTCAGCACATCGCCTGTGACCCTTAAGGATGTGTCTGATGAGGTGAAAACCTACGTGCACAGCTGCGGGAGAAGATAAATCCAGAGATGTAGCCGACTGATTGCTTTAGGAGAAAGCCCTTCCAGTGTGTCAGAAATGATCAGAATGAAAAACTGAGGGTCCAGCACTCCAAGTCACATCACCAACAAATGCAGAAACCAGGGTGGATGCACGGCAATCCTGGTTAAAAGTGGAGATTGGAATCTGAGCTCCATGAGGCTGCTGGGGAACAGCCTTGGAATAAAGAGTCGCAGTCCCAGGAACTGGGAATTAGGTTGTTAAATGAAGGCACCATGGCGGGAGAGCGGAGCTGGGTGGCCTGCCAATGTCAGAACCATGAGTAGAATGTCGGGGAAGGAGAAGAGCCAAAGGTGCAGGCTCACGGATCAGGACAGACTAGACACAGAGCGGTGAGCCTGGCACAGCCGAGAGTATCTTGACAGTCTGAAATCCCTGGAGCCACCCGCAGAAGCACCTGTTCCTCCCGGCGCTGCCTGGCGGATTGTGGGGCCAGCCTGCTTGCTTCCCGGCAGGGTCCTGACACCAATCAATGGTGACCGCACGGTTCCGCACAGACACCTCTGTTGAACAGAGGTCACTCTGTAGGGCAGATTCACTGTCAGCCTCCTATCTTACTCTTTGTCATAAAGCTCTTGTGTTTACCAGTGCATTCAGTATCACCCTGCAATAGAAAATCCTCATTTTCATGCTTGAAATATATTATCTAATGGCATATCTATTTGACTTTTACTACATGCCTTTCATTCCTCTAAGTGAGGTAATTGACCTTTACTTTGCTACCCGGTGGATTAAAAGGCTACACCACACTCTGCATTTGATATTTCCAGTCCTGCGGGAGAGGCAATTCTGATCTGCTTTTGCTGCAGCCCTGCTCTTCGAGCCAGCCCTCAAATGACAGGAAGCCTCAAGGCCCAGGACTGCTTTGTGGCAGTTATTGTCACCATCATGAGGCTTTTTTTTTTTTTTTTTTTAGCAAAAGCACAGGTCACTTCATTTCTATGGCCATCTCCATGGAATCTGAGGAGCGTGGGCCTGTAAGGCTTCCAGAACCTTCCACCTTGGTTTCGGATGACATATCCTCACTCCCTGCCTCCGGTAGTGTTTTTTAGGGATCAGCAGCATTTTTCAGATTTGGTTCAAGCACCTGAAAGTGTACAATCGTGTCCAAACTACACAATTTGTAAGAGAGAAAAAAAAAAAAAACTAGTGTTACTGGCAAAAGCTTAAGGACTCCTGTCAGCCAGGTGTACTCTTTTGTGTGATAGTTTAGCACTAGTGTTGTGGAGGATTCTGCAAGTCAGGAATTCAGAACCCTTGGCTTTTTCTGATGCCCTGTTAGCTTTCCCTCCCACAACCAAAATGATGACAAGAATAATAAAGATGGTGATAGTGATGGGGATGATGACAAGGCTAATAAACACTGACTGTGTGCCTGGCACTGGTTTTACATGCTTTGAAGTTAATAACTGTGATTCTTCGTAGCAACCTTGTGAGTTACGTACTATTATTATCCAGTTTTACAGATGAGGAAACTGAGGCATGTAAAAGTTATATAACTTGCCCAAGGTCACCAAGCAAGTAGTAGGGCCAGAACCCAAAGTGAGTCATTTTGGACTTGAGGGACAGAAGACATGGATACAAGCTTGCATCCTCATGCCTTTGGATTAACCATGTTTATCGTGAGGGCATTTCCCTAACTACCATAGAGAGTTCTCAGGCTTGATCACTTAGCTTCTGGAGGTGCAGGGTTCTCCTGAACACCCCAGGAGGAATTCAAAAGCCCCAGGAGAAGGCAGTCAATCAATGAAACCCTGTTACATAAAAAACAAAACTCGACTTCTTCCACATGCCAGCTAACGGGCTAGCCGACGTAGGGAATGCGAACTGGGAGCTTCTTACTCCTGGGAAGGCAGGTGATTGATCGCTGAGGACTTCAACCTAACGGTCTAACAGTGTCCCTTCCTGTGGTCCATCTGCAGTCTAGAAATTCTTTGGTTTCTTCCCTCTGTCTTTCTGATTCTGGGTCTCCTTGAGACAAGGGTTTCAATGCAAATAGTATATTTGGGAAATAATTCCAGAAAGCACTGTGAGGGAATAAGTAGTAAACAGAGCAGGAAGAAAAGTCAATAAAGTTGCTGTTCTCAGAACTGTCTCCTTGAGAGGCAAGAAACTGGAATATTTATCCTCAAACGTCCATCACTCACTGGCTGAGGGTTGCTCCCGGGAGCTTGTGCAACTTGTTGGCCAAGCACCAGGCACACAGAGGCCAGACAGGAAGCTGGCTGGGGAGGGGGGGTGCTGTCTGCAGGAGCAATGGGGCTTTTGCTGCACAAAAATGAGGCTTTTCTTACACAAAGCCTGACCGCCTTCTCTCCCTGCCTATCATGGGAATCTAATTCAATTTCCTTTCAAATTTTGTAGTCAAAGGTACAAGTATGGAGTAAGGTAGCTCTAGTGTATTCTTTTGCACAGATTTGACTTTTATTTCTAGTTATAAAGCTATTTATTTGGGCAGATTCATTTTTAATCAGACTGTAATATAACCATTTAAAGAAATCAGAGCTTTTTAGGTGGTAAGTGTACATGTATAAGAGCTGTCAAAAACTTACCTGACAATCTTACCTGGTGAAGGAATCCCACAGTGTCCGACGGCTCTCAGCTCTGCAGCAGAGCCTCACTGGACTCTGTGGCTTTGCAGAGCACAGGAGAACCTAAGGCTTAGCCCTGCCCTATTTTTCTTTTGTCCCAGTTTCCCCAAGAAAAAGAGAATTATATTTTTTAATCCAAGGAAGTATATAAGAAATTATCATGGTATAGTTCGCATCAAATTGGAAGTAAAAAAGACAGATGTAAGAAACATTTCACTTATGTGGGTCTATAAAGAAAAAAAAAAGAAATCTAACTTAGCAATTGGTTACCATAAACCAAAGAATGGACAAGTATGTGTGAACATAACTTATGTACATCCACAATCTTTATAATTGCTTCTTGTATCAGGAATATATTGTTTCCAAAAACAGGAAAGCTGACTGTCTTAAACGGGGTGGGGCTTGTTTCCCATGCATGGGAGGACATGGGGAGGTCGGTGGCTGGGGGCTCACATGGTGTGTAAGGACGTGGACAGACCTTGGTTTCCTTCTAGCCTCCTGCTTACCCATCATTAAATAGAACTTCAGTTATTATGATCGCAAGCCTTTAAGTTCCTATAGCATTTCAGACTGGATCTCAGACAAGAGACAAGAGGAAGAGGCAAAGTGAAAAGGGCCAAAGGATTGGTTCTGTTCAAGCTGTCCCTTTTCAAAAAGATTTCCTGAATACCCCACCTAGTGACTTCTGGTCACATCTCACTGGTTGAAACTACATAATGTGGCCAACCCTAAAGGAAGGACAGCCTAGGAAAATGAGTATTTTAGTTTTCCCACGTGTTTTAAAGAGGAAGGCAAGAGAGAAGGGAATGTGAAGGACTTTCATATAGCCATGAATTTGCCACACGCCTATAATAATAGCTAACATTTACTGAGTACTTACTATCTCCCAGAATCTGTGATTTACACTTTACATGGACTATTTAATTTAATCTTCATAGCAATCCTATGTCATAGTTACTAATAGTAGTCCATATTACAGGTGAGGAAACTGAGACTCAGTTGGGTATACCCAGCAGGCTCATGGTGGAGCCAGGACTTGAACTCACACCCTTCGCATCCAGAACCCGAGCTTTTAATACCATGTTGCCCTATGTGTCTTACAGAATCTGGTTCCTTGAGCTATGGTCATTTGTATTTCTGGGTTTGGAAACCCCTAGACTTTCTGTTTTCTCAAAAAGAATTAGAATTGTTCACTATGCACATATAAAGCACCTAGGGTCATCTACTAATTGCTAATTGGTCTTGGATTAGCTGAGTTTAAATTTAACAAGCTCTCTACCTGCCAGTCTTCAGACTGATTGGCTATTCAGAGAAGAGTTGCAGTCCAGACTGCAATGATTATCGTGTTATGTCTTTTATCCTTCAGCACCTCTTATCTAGCCAGATTTCTCATGGGTGTAGTAAACAGGTCACAGAGCACCATCATATACCCGTTCCAATCTCGGACAATGCATTATCTCAAAATTATAAGCTCCTATTTTTATTTTATTGTCATGGTTCTTTAGTCTCGCTGGCAAGATTTGTAAATAGAAAAGAGCTATTTTTAATATTATCTACAAAACCCAGCAGTTTAGTGAATCATGTAATCTGATGCTTCACTATGGGTAAGTTTAGGGTCTCAAGTAAGCTTTATGTGGAACTGTTAGAGGGCTTTAAAAATGCCATAAGGATGTCTAAGTCATTTATTGCAAAGTGTACAAGAAGGCTTTTGGTCCTTTTCCTTCAATTGTTGGAGCAAAGCATTGCTTTATGTATACATGCGCTCTATCTCTCTCTCTCTATATATATATATACACGTACACACACACACATAGAGAGAGAGAGAGATGATAGATAGATACATAGATACATAGAAATCATTAAGATCCCAGTGTCCATGAAGATCTGATCGATATCTGTTTTTACTTTATACAGTTCTCTGCTTTAAAAAATAACTATGCCAATCAGTTTTCAAAAATAATTAATTATTCCAAGAACAAAGCTTAGGAGAGGAGCTCCCCCATCAACCAGGGTCCAGGTTAGGAACTCAATATATTGTGAAAGAACAAGCTCAGGAAAGGAGCCCTATGGAAACCTGCCCTCTGGATTTGCAGGATGGCTTCCTAGACTCTGACCCCCTTCTTTCACGTATGCTTCTCCTGTAGTACAGGAGTCCAAACACAAGTTGGATGTCCAACCTCTTTGTTGGTCTGTTGATGTGTTACTGCTTTCAAAAAATTGTAAGCAGGTATCTATTTCACATTGAACTTCGACCATTGCATAGCTTATAAAAATACATCTTCCAAAAACATTTTTGCTTACCGCTGGTGGCGATCATCAGGCTCTGGGCTTTACTAATGCAGGAGGAAGTGGTAGAATGCTGGGAAGCCTGGAGCCCTCGCTTTCCTAGTGATTTAAGATCAGACAAGCCCTACTGGGTATTTTGAAGGTCTAGCCTCTTGCTGTAGGATTATGGTTAATAATACAAGTGATAATAGTAGTGGATTATGTTTATTAAGTGCTTATGACATATGAGGTGCTGTGTTGAGGTATAATTTCAAATGTGTGTAAGAAAGACCCCTTCAACAGCGCCATCAACAGAGTAGAAGTTTACTTCTTTCTCCTCGCAGTTGGGAGGTAGTGCTCCAGAGCTGGGATGGTGGCTCCGCTCCACACGCCTGCCTTGACCCACCTTCCCCTGACCGCAGTGGATGTTGTCCGAGGGCCTGCGTTCCACTGTCCAGGGTTGCTGCCGAAGTCCGTGTGGTCCAGGATGGCTCAATACCACGTGCATGTTCCAGGAACCAAATGAGAAATGGGGGCCGGAGTGCAGGCCTAACAGGGGTATAACAGACACGACTCCTGCTAATATCCCAGTGGCCAGGAAGTAGCCACATGGCCACACTTAGCCAGAGGAGGTGCTGAGAAACGTTTTTAGGCCTGTGACCATGTGCAAGGCTAAGACTGTTCTCATGTGAACAAAGAAAGGATAGCTCAGTTAGCAGTCTCTGCCTCACTTATTTGTCATTTAACCTCCCAACAACCCCTCAGGTGGGCATTTTACCATCCTCATTTTGCAGAGGAGTAAACTAAGCTTAAGGAACTTACCTAAGATTCCTGCTAATGCCAGACTGCATGACCCCAGAGCCCAAACCCTTATCCACTGTTTTCTGTTGTCTCTTTTGGATAAATACTCTATCTCATTTAGTTTTTTTTTTTCATTTACGTAATACACAATTTAATGAGTTTTAGTATATTCAAAAAGTTGCACAACCCATCACCACTACCAAATTCCAGAACATTTTCATCACTATAAAAGAAAGCCCTGTCCATTAGCATTAACTCCCTATCCGTTCCTCTCCCCAGCTCCTGGTAATCCTTCATCTGCTTTCTGTCTGTGTAGATTTGCCTATTCTGGGTATTTCATATGAAGGAAAATATATTTTGTGGCCTTTTGTGTCTGGCTTCTTTGATTTAGCATGAAGTTTTCAAGGTTTATTCATGTTGTAACTTGTACCAGTATTTCCTTATTTTTTTCCATTGTGTTGTTACCTGCATTTTGTTTATTTAGTCATCAGTTGATAGACGTTTGGATTGTTTCCACTTTTTGGCTATTATGAATAATGCTGCTATGAACATTTGTGTACAAATTTTTGTGTGCACATGTTTTCAGTTCTCTTGAGTAAACACCAAAGAATGGAATTGTTGGGTCATATGGTAACTTTGTTTGCCTTTTTGAGGAACTGACAGAGTGGTTTCCAAAGTGACTGCGCAATTTTACAATATAGCAATATATGAGAGTTCCAATTTCTCCACATCTTTGCCAACATTTGCTGTTGTCTATCTTTTTAAATTATAATCCTCCTAGTAGATGTAAAGGGGTATCTCATTGTGGTATTAATTTGCATTTCTCTAATGGCTAATGATGTTGAGTTTTTTTTTTTTTTAATGTGCTTACTGGTGCTCACTGGCCATTTGCATGTATCTTCTTTGGAGAAATATCTATTTAGATCTTTATCCATTTTCTAATTGGGTTATTTGTCATTTTATTACTGAATTACAGGAGTTCCTCATATATTCTGGAATTTTATATATATATATATATATATATAAATTGTTATATATAAATATATATATGTATGTGTGTGTGTGTGTGTGTGTGTGTGTGTATACATCTTCAGTTTGTGAGCACAGATAGAACCATAGTGCTAATCAGGTTTAGGCCACAGATTTCCAAACAATATGCAGGAAGGGAGAAGGTTTGCGTAAGGTTCACCCCCATGAATTTACTTTTCTTGTTCATCAGGACTTGACACCTTGGTGAGCTCAACAGTCCTCTTCAACCTTTACTGTGCACATAAATCACCTAGAGATTTGGTTAAAATCCAGATTCTTATTCAGCAAGGCTGGGGGAGGCCTGAGATTTCTAACAGACCCTCAGGTGATCGAAGCTGCTGGTCCATGGACCACGGACCACAGACCACGACCCTTGAGCAGCTAGTGTCAGAGTGTAAGTATTAGTATTGCTGTTTAGAACTACGGGTCTAATTCTCCTATGAACCAGTTTTCTTTGTTCTTCCTCAAACAGTGATGTCTAGAAAGAGCCCAGCTTTTGGAATTGACCCTTGGCTACCACTTACCAGCAGTGTGTTTCTCTGAGAAAGTTACTTTACTGCTCTCAGTCACACTTTCTGTGACTCACACATCTGTAAATCGCAGGTGCTTATACCTCCTTCTCAGTGGTGATGAGTGAGGTGAAATAACACACAAAAAGCAACTGTTGCAGTTCGAGGTCTCTAGTGGGCCTGGGTAAGAGCTGATATTTCTTCCACCTGCCTTCAGTGATAGGGGCTGCACCTCTGACTGTTTAGCACAAGTACACCCTCATCAATGCAGATACAGCTCAGTGTTACTGCCCTACCTCCCTACATTGTCATGATTAAGTGGAGTGTTTAATCTTTGTGGTCTGTAGTTAGTCTATGCATGCTTCATCTTCTTTACTCAACAGATTACATGTTCTCGGAGATAAGGACGTTACATTGTCTTCTTTTTGAATCCATGAGACCTCTCACAGGGTTAACCACAGAATGTGTTAATGAAAGCTTATGGAATGAATCAGATAGCTGATTCCAATAGTAACAGTAGCAACAGTAACTATAGAATAATAATAATAATTGAAACTAACATTAAGTAATAACTTTGTATCAGACATTATGCATGGATTATCTTATTCAGTCCCCAAAACTGTTCTTTGAAACACGTTTGTTTATTATCTCTGTGGCAGCTGAGGTCTAGCCACACTTAGAGCGAAAGCATGCCTTCTGCAGTGCTGAGAGCAGAGTTCTGGAGACCAGCTGCCCATCGTTCAAATCCCTGCTCTAGCTCATAGCCTGGAAGCCTTGAATTTCTTTCTTTCTTTTTTTCTGTTTTTCTTTTTTCGGTCTTTTTGTTGGGGGAGGTAATTAGGTTTACTTATTTACTTTTGATGGAGGTACTGGGGATTGAACCCAGGACTTTGTGCATGCTAAGCATGCAGTCTACCACTGAGCTATACCCTCCTCCCCGGGAGCATTGAATTTCTTAATCCCTCAGTATTCAAATGCCTCATCTATAATTATTAATAGTCCCAATTCCATGGGATTATTTTTAAATTTGTGTGAAATATGCCAAAAGCACTTAGCACAATGCCAGGTGCTTGGAAGTATCTAGTCAGGGTTAGCTCTGTCTATTTCTTTAAGTCACTCATCCGTGGCCTCACAGCAAATAAGTGACAGAGGCAGAATTTGAACCTAAGCTGTCTGATTCCAGTACCATAACTCATAGTCTGTAAGTCAGTTTGCTGTAGGTCTCCCACTTCAAATAATGTATTGAGGTAGAAATCAGAAATTCATGTGTTGAAATGAAAAGAGAAAGGTTAAGGGGCTGCAGAGGCAGAAAGAGTATGTGAGAGGCATTTTATAATGTATCACCTTTTGAAAAAGGCATCTCCAAATCTCTGATTTTTGTGCTAACTAATTTTCCACAAGGATTTGTGTGGCTGGTGCCAGTCCAAGGCAAGGGGTACAACCAGAGGCTGATTCAGGTTTTGTAGTGCCTGAAATTTATGCCCTCTGAAAGGGGGGCTTATTAAGGAAAAACCTTCATTAAGTAAAAAAATATAATAAAATCGTATTTGTGAAAAAAATACCAAAGCGTTTGACTATGTGAACACACTGTTAAGGTCTTTCTCGTGGTCTAGGAAAAGCTCTGATGCTTCAGCTTCATTCATTTGATGGTGAATCCTTCCCCAGACAAACTGTAGCCCCAAAACAGCACGCCTGGTTTCCCTTCCGGTTTTGTTTCACAAAGGGCAGGCCTTGAATTTCTTTGCTGTCTTGGTACTTTCATTCGAAACACTACTGATGGACTATATGTACAGACCTCTAACTCACAGGAAATGCTGGCAGATAACATGCTTTCCAGAATAAATATATTAAGTTATAAAAAAACGGAACAGGCAGACTGTATGGGTTTTTCATACCTACTGCCAGGTGGCACAGATCTAAATGTTGGAGCCTTTTTATAAGCAAGATTAAATTGACTCATGACAGCTGGTCACTAAAATACAGGAAGTGCAGACCTGGTTGAAAGCGAAAACATACTGGTTTTCATCAAGTTTGCATCACAGAATAGAGCTCACTTTTTTTAAAAAAAAAGTCTGTCTTAGCAATGCCCTTATTTGGCAGTGGTGGACGATTTGTCACTTATACACCAGGGGATCTCTGAGGTACAAGTGAGTCCGTTAGTTCTGTCTGCAGAGTCTCGGTGTGAGTTGTGTGTGTGCGAACAGAGTCGGTGAATGGGCTTAGCTCTCCAGAACATCAGATATGTGACCGCGAGCAAGGCCTGTCAGGTCTCCGCTCGTACAGTTCCTCCCCCTCCTGATGTGACGGAAGCCGTGGCAGCCGGATGGCCATGGAAATGGATAATGAATCTGTCAGAGACAAGTGGATGTCACGGAAGTCTGCCCTCCACCCCATCACAAGGCTGGAGGTCACAGCACCAGGAACTGAGAGCAATCGCCCAGCACTGTGAAATCCATTGCTTTTTTTTTTTTTCCCCCCGTTGAAGAAAAGCCACTCTGTCATGGGCTCTAAATAAAGGATTTTAGCATCTGACTGGAATGGGGTGATGAGAATAAACTGAGCTGCGGAATGTGAAAGGGAGCCATTTCCAAACAGAGTCCCATCTTGTGACGCGTCAGTGTCTGCTCTCCCAAGCTCGGCCCTGGCACAGCCGTTGTCACAATGAACGAAGGAAGACAGCCTGGAAGCTGAGCTCGGTCAGCAGATTTACTGCTGGAGAAGTTACAGTTGTCGCCAGCGTCCAAGCAATGTTCTGCCAAACTTTAGCTGAACCAGGGTGGCCATCCTTACACGAGCTGTTGAAGCTAAAAGATGCACATTCCAGAATAATTATGCTACACACATGCTCTGTTTTTCCTCTTCTCTAAGTCGTGTTCTTCTCCTGGGTCTTTCAGGCTTTTTTTAGGATAGTTCTTGTGTTGGGTTTTGGACATTTGACAAATCCTCTGGAGTTTAAATGCAATTAAATTGGGTTTACAAGGTCTCACCAGTTTTATAGAGTTCCGTCTGCCCAGTATAAGGTCAGCTGTGAAAGCCAGTGGTGAGGGCATATGGCAATTTTCAGCACACATCATGGGGTATTTGATTTAATGCCTATTCTCTATTTTCAGTCCATTGCTGTGTTCATCATAGTAGAAGAGGCACATGAAGTTCCTGCTTTCAGGAAATGTACTTGTTTATTAGCCCTTTGTTTGTTTGTCAGACATTTTTTAAACACTTATTATGTGCCAAGTAACTAGACACATGCTAAGCATGTTACAGTAAATAAGGCAAGTATGTCTGCTGCTTCCAGAAGCTTACACTCCAGCAAGAGTGACAGAAGAAAACAGCTACAACACGGCCGAAGTCTACAGCAGTGACAGTGCAGGCTCCATCCTGTGACTGGCCTTGCCTCGTGTCAGAGGAGCTCATAGGAAAGGCATTCCGGTGGGTCAGAGAAGCGTTCAGATAGTCAGCAGCTGTTTTTTGAGTGTCACCTAGGAGCCAAACACTGAAATTTCCAAGTTCATGCCCAAATGGCAAAAATTATGCAGGTAAAGGAGGCAGAGGTATGCTCTAGGCAGAAGGAACAGCTTATAAGTTTACCCAAAGGCGAAGTTTGTAGAACTAATGGTAGAGTTGGCAGTGGTGGAGTTGAGACTGGAGAAGCGACAAGAGATAGATTTCAAAGGGACTTGTGGGCCATGTTATATAGATCTTGGACTCTATTCTGACAATAATGGGAAATTTTTCAATGATTCTAAGCCAGGGTGACCCAAATATTTTTGTGTAAATGATTGTTTTGACTTTTGTGATGAGCTTGGGCTAAAGAGGAACATGGCTGGAGGCAGAAAGATCTCTTTAGAAGCCATTGTAATGAGCCAGGTCAAAGATAATGATGATATCAGCTAGGAAAGTGGCAATGGCTGGAACTGTCTGGATCTGAGAGTCATCAAGAAGGAGGAAGCTCAGGATTTGGTGAGAGACTGAGGAGGGACAGGTCAGCTAGGAAAGGGAAGGGAAGTGTAGTCATGCTTGACCAGCTGACTGGAAGGTGATGCAGTATACTGAGGCAGGAAACACAGAAGGAGGAGTAGGTGGGAGGGAAGCCAAAGAATTTAGTTTTGGATATGCTGAGTTTGACACGCCCAAGAGAGAGATCCATGATGAAGATACAGCACCAGGGCTTTTCAACTTGTTGGTCAGATAACCTTCACTTAGTGATAACGAAAGGAGAGGGTTCTCTGGATCCCAGAGAATCTCTGAATTTCCTACAATGTTTCCAAATGTTTGAGTTTATTTTGCATATGTTCATTTTTGTCCTAGGGAAAAAATAATGCAAGTTTGCTTTAAAATGTGTATAACTCAAAGGCAGTTAAGGGCCGCAGAGGAAATTGAAAGGACAACCTGGATAACTATGCCCAAGGAGGGTCGCTTAGGCTGACTGTGCTGGTCCAGAACCCAAAGAATAGCACATGAAGATAGCGCACAGAAGACGGTTCTGAAAAAGACCTTGAGAATCCAGTGGGGAGAGAGTGTCGGGGAAAGGGAATGGGTCACAGAGTCACATGCCCCTACGGGGTCAAGGCGAGGAAAGTACTGTTGGATTTTCAACAAGGAGGTCACAGGTGATCCTGGCTGTGGTAAGTTAGAAACAGTGAGTGAATGGGAGATGAGAAAAAGGAGATGGCAAGTGTTGAAAACTCAAGAAGAGAAAGTAGAGTGTTAAAGAGGTAGTCAGAAAGGAAGACTAGGCTACGAAGTGGATATTTTTCTTCCTTAATACGCAACGCCTAAAATCTAAAAGCAGACAGAGCCTTAAGTAACAACCAACCAAACCAAACGCACAAAGACGTTTAAGGAAATCAGAACCATAGAGATCAGGATGTCTACTGTGGGCAGGATGGGTGTCAGGAAAGAGTTATGAATTGAGTTGAGCCTTGAATGATTAATAAGCTTTTGGAGAGTTGAAGATGAACCATGAATTGAAAGAAATCTGAGAAAAATAAGACTAAATATTCGTCCATTCTCCTTTCACTTCCTTTTGTTGTTTGAAGAACATTTTCTCAGTGAATATAAAGTCCTCAGAATGGAAATTGCCTGTAACTCAGAGAACTACCAGCATGGTAGTATTAACGGTTACAAGATATATAATCCAATTTACAATTACTACTTGCGTGTCTTCACACTTGAAACCAGCATATTCTTTGGGGTCACATTGTTCATTTCCTCATTTGGAATTTTTAACACCAGAGTGGGTGCTAAATCAGTATAAGCTGCTGCTTCTATCACTTAGGTTTCTAACATCTTCCACATATATAAACACACCCATAAATAAAGGTGCTAATGGGGGAAGGCGAAAGATCCTTTAATAAGCAACTGAGCACAAGTAACTCCCGGCATGTAGGAGACTGTTATAAGACCTAGCTCCTGATTAATCACTGTCTGTTTCACTTAACTGATTTTTTTTCTCTTTTTTAAAGATTGTGCAAATGTTAACTTTTAAAGATTGTGTTTATGTGTTGAGGCTGAATAGGTATTATTTAAATAGTAGCCTTTCAGCTCATTATACTTTCTAATGCTGTAGAGGGCAGAGTGGAGCTACAAGTATGACAGATCGTAGTTGACCCCTGAGGAAGCTGCGGCTTGGTCTTACCCAGGGAGGTTTGAACGGGTGGCCATTGCTTTGCGGGCTACACCTCTCAGTTAGAAGAGAGCCCAGCAGCTCTTAGGAATGGTCTTTGCCGCTCCTTTGCTTCCTCGCCATGGTTTGGGTCGGTGTTCCAAACAGACCATCAGTACCCAAGAAAGAAACTTGGGTGTCTCTGTACAGACATCATAGAAACCAACAGCAGTTGTTAAAGAACCTTATCTTCTTACCTAAGAAAGAATATTGTTCTATTTCCCAATTCATGACATGTGCCACAAAAGAAAACGAATGTAAAGCACTACAATATTTCTTTGTCTTTATCAAGCTTGGCTTTCTGTATTTTTGACCTAGTTCCTTGAAGAGGCCAGACCAGTTTAATTAAAAGTGCACGCACACACACCCACGCATTTTCGGGTTCTGACTCTGGCAGCCCCAGGCCTGGGTATCCAGGTTTTCTCCTGTGTGTGGACACATCTCTTCCCACATACATTCTGACCTCTGGTCACGGACATTCTGTTGACCTGTGTTTTCCTGCTCCAGAGGATACGGCTCGTGCTTGGTGTGTTAAATTTGTAACCTGCTACCTCAACAAATAACAAGTTGGCCTTTGCAATTTTACAGTCAAAGCCTTTGGATATGGGAACGTATTTTGTGGAAACTGCATATTCTGTTGCTGCCTCTCATATATCCCAGCTTTATTCGTGGGCACCAAAGGGAAAGCCTTGGCTCATGACCGCAAACCCCTGCCACACATAGGTCTTTATTTTCTAGGATTCTAAGCATCTTGTTTTCTGAGTCGTCTGACCCGTTTCTGAGAGACCTTTGTGATTATGTTACATGAGTAGGAAATCTGAGGACTACTCAGGTTGGTTAGAGGCCTTGGTGGAAAAACTCTTCTGACTTGAGGAATGTCATTTTAGAGCCCAGAATGAAAACACCTGATTACAACCTCTTGGGTCTATAAAATAAATCCAAATAACAAATTGTCTCAGTGGTTATATTTCTTTTTAAACAAATAAGAATTGTCCTGGTTTAAGGAAAAACAGAAGATGACACTTTCCTTCAAACCCAGATGCTTTGTCGTAGATTTGATAATAGCACAGAAAAACCGCTCCCTAGTGGCAGTATGTTGGGTATTTGTTGGGAAACCCTTAACTGTGGAGCACAGGTGCCTTAGGGGACCTTCAGACCCCACTGAATTGACTGACTGGTATTAGGATTCCTCAAAGTGTGATGTGAGGTCAAGCTGTAGCATAACCCCACCCCCAACCCCATTGATCCTTATTTAAGAGATTCTGCAGGTCGGTCCTGCCAATCTGTATTTTATCAAGAGCCTCTAGGTAGCACTCAAGCGCTGCAGGTTGTGAGAGCCACAGTCCTAGGAGACAGATGCGGAAAGCCTTAGTGATCACCAAGACCAGCTGACTTAACAATGAACTCTTGTCTCTCCTCTGCCTAGGTGCAAATGTAATCTCCATGCCACCGTGTGTGTGTATGACAACAGCAAACTGACCTGTGAATGTGAGCACAACACCACAGGTCCAGACTGTGGGAAATGCAAGAAGAATTACCAGGGCCGGCCTTGGAGTCCAGGCTCGTATCTCCCCATCCCCAAAGGCACTGCAAATACCTGTGAGTAGCGTTGCTCGATCGCACCGTATTTTGTACATGATGAGCTGACAGTTCCTCTCAATTTCACTTGCAGTGGTGCTTTTGCTCCTCCCACCAGCAGTCCCATTCCTCTTCAAAATGCGTCTAAAGCTCTCTTTCCCTACTTTACCACTTGTAAGCACGTTTTAGCACTTGGATCATCTGTTAAATTCAGTCTTCCAACACTCACATCAAATGTGTTGGGAAGTAATGAAAACCATAGGAGAAATTTTTCTAAGTGGATGAAACAGAAAGTTCTCCCCTCCTCAAATCAATTAACTATTAAAATAACAAAGGCATTCAAAAATCTCAACTCTAACTTAATTTTAACCATAAACTACTTCCAGAAATTCTCTGGATTTTTACAATCCCATTTCCCATACTGGGTAACCTAAGAGATGCTTTGTCTAGAAGATGCTTCCTTCTACCAATTTAGCTGCAGCTTAACTTTGCCCAGTGAAACGGTTGACTTTTTCCTAATTCTACCAGTTGAGGTCATGCCTGGCATGGATCCTGTTAGTAGAGGCCACCTTTCCATAAAGAGCATGACTATAGACCTGCAGGGACCACATTAAGAAAAGGGATGTTTGTGTGCACAAGAAAAGAGCACAGGCATTATCTGTGTTCACAGGAACCACAAGAGATGCCGCATTACCACTCACTTGTGTGCCTCTCTGAAATCCTTGAATATCCCCAGGAAAACACGTTCTGACACGCTCAAGGAGAGAGGTGATTACTTCCAGAATAAATCGGCCAATTCCATGCATGGACCAATTAGCCATTCACAAAAGCCCAAGGTTTGTCCTCTTTTAAAAGTAGAGAAAGGGTTAGGCTGAGAATACACCCACTCAAGTGCGAAGTAACAGAAATAACAAGACAGTGAGCAGTGGGAGAATGAGAACTTGAAAAGCCACTGGCTCCGTGCAAGGCCAAGAGTATTATCAGGCACTTCAAGGCAGCAGCTGTGAGAAACCAAACCCTGAAAACTAGTATCACAGGAACCAGGGCCTTATCAAGTTAAACGTAGGAGTAATGGACCAAGTAACAAGCCATGGAGTATGGGGGCATGAAATTATGATAAAATTTCTATGAAGCGGGAAACAAAACTCCTTCAAAGGTTAATAAGAATCCCTCTTTTTAAAGGTATTCAGTTTCTGTGTTAAAGGAAAAACTGACAGTCTAGCTCCTAAAATTAATACATAAAGCTCTGTTTAGCAGAAATGTTGATTTTTTTTTTCAAGACGGTTTTATTAACGGGGTCTCCATGGGCTTTCCTCCATTGTTGAGGGCCACAGACTCGTGAGTTCAGAAGGAATCTCTCATGAGGTTACTTGTTGGTGTACCCTGTGGCTAGCTACCTAACAAATCCTATCACCTCGGTTGTCAAATTTAGTTTAAAGTTTTCCCTGAAAGAAAATGGCTCAGATTTCATTTTTGGTGCTTGCTTCTTTAGTGGGACTGGATGGAGGAGAGGAAGATTCACCCACACTTGCTGGCATTCTGGCTCGTCCTCAGGGCAGGCCAACTTGTCAAGGCTACCAGAGCAGCGGCTGGGATAGACTGCTGTTGAAGACATTGGCTTCTATTCTAATAAGACCCTGTTTTTTTTTATACCCATAACTGTGGTTCAAAGTCTTGTTTAATTCAAGATACTTTCACTGGAAGGACTTCCTTGTGCCAGCCAAGCTTTGTCATTGGGATGGATTCCTTGTTATATTCTCCATGGCAATGACTTACATACCCTTAACTTTTTGTGGATCGAAGTCCTCCAGTTCACTCCTGGAGGACTCCAAAGGAATGCAGCCTCTTTCAGTTTTCCTTGTGGATTCTATTTTCTGTCCATCCCTTACTTTTTACTGGCCCTCTCTAGACTTTTCCCCATTTCATTAAAATAGGAAGGTAACAAATGAACACAATGGCCAAAGAGGTACAATTTAATGTTTCAGTCATCAATATGGCAGAAACTAGATTAAAGATGTTAAGATAATCTGCAATGGTCCAGTCTTGCAATGGAAAGAACACCTAAACTAAATCTCTGGCACATCAGACTGCTTGCAGACATCTAAGGATGGAACTGAGCAATTTAGTGGTTTAGTACACAGGTTCCAGGATCAAGTACCAGTTTGTCCATTCACTAACCGTGTGACCTTGAAAAAGTAAAGTAACCTCTCCAACACTCAGTTTTCCATTTGTAATGTGAGGATGATAACAGTTCTTACCTCATAGGGATTTTGAGAGAGGTGAATGTGATGTGTTTAGCAAAACACCTGTCACAAAGTAAGCGTTCAAAAATAATTTTATTTTTAGCTTCTTTTTCATAAGGCAGACTTGTAAATTATTGGACAGTTTTAATTGTTATAAACCTTATTTCTTAACATCAATATTGAATGTCTCCTAACTTCCAACCACTTTTTCTTTTTAAGTCATAAAAGACAGTATCAACCCCAGTTTCCTTTCTTCTCTAGGTTAACATCCATTTTTTGTGTGATCAGATTTTCAAGTCTCTTACCTGGTGTTCGCCCTGGAAGTCCTGTAATTTTTTTTTTAATGTGGAAATTTAAGCCAAGCACAGGATTTCTAGCACTATTATGATTCTCATTTCTTATTGACTTTTTCTTACATTCGTACATGCACACGCACACACATACACGACTTCAGTTGGTGCATTACAAGTCAGTTGTTAAGAGTGACACTTAGGATGTGCCATTTCTTAATACAAGAATACAGAACCTAAGAAGTAAAAATGAGTGCCTAAAATCTCTGGTCCCTCAACACCACGTCCTCAGTGACCTAGAAATGCCACCCATGTTGAGTAATCTCTGGATTTAACAAAATCTCAAGCAGCCAGGATCGTTTTTGAACAGAACAACACTTCCTGCCCACTCCTAGCATAAGAACTAAGAGAGCTTCATTAAATCAGGAAATTGTAAGATCTCCCTTCAGAGGCACTCAGCCCATCACTCCGGAGGTCCCTAAGCTGAGACCTTGCTGGGATTCCAATGGCCTAGAAGTCCTAAATTCTGAAGCAACTCCAAGGTCACTTTTCCGCATGCTACGTGGAGCATGTAAGCAAGGAGAGAAGAGTGCAGGGCCCAACACTCTAAAACACTGCCCCCCAATTTGTGAGACACATCTCCCCATACTCCTCACTATAATAGCCTCAGCGGAGGCAGAAGTAATAACTCTTGGGATGATATTTTTATGCATCGTGCTTTTTATTGAAGACCCAGTGTGTTTTGTTGTTTTTTTAAAGCCATATATATGTGTGTTGATAATATTTTCTTATTTTCTACAAAGCTTATGTTTTATCTGTAAGACATCTTTCCTTTTCTCCCTATGGATCTTCATTCTATTTTTTGATAGACTTGTATTTTGAATGTTCTAGGAATTTTATTTATGTCTTCCGAGTAGATAGCATATCTGTCCAGCTTCATGCTTCATCAGGATTCTCTTGATTCCCATTTTCCAGCTTATTCTAATCCCCCTTTAAATTCTTATCCCTGTGGAATAGCACACAATGTTTTTTCTACAGATAGATGCTGAAAACTTAGTAATTAACTTTAGGAAGCATAATTCCAAAAAAATGTAATATAATATCATCTACACCTCTGCTTACCAAACTACGCTCTATGACCCTTTAAAGAATTCCATGGCAAAATAAGCTCATAAAATGCTATACAGATGATCAGAAATTCATATTATCTTACAAAGCATTTGAGAACCCTACAGTAAAGTCACCCATTTTATACTGTGTGTCTCTAACCTATTTGTTCACAGAACACTTAATAAGTTTCTATAAAACACTCTTTTGGGGACACACTGCTCTAAACAATGTCTTCAGCCTCCTGATGGAAATGTCATGGAGACAAAGCCCAGCTAGTTCAGCTGTATTCAGTCTTTTGCTTTCCTCTTACTTACCTGGTCTAATATTCTTCAAAGAAAGAAAACTAAATTGGTCTGACACTGACATTATTTGTTTGTTCAGAAATCCGACTTGAATTGTTACACAATATCTGGGGCTCCTCTGAGTGATGGAAAGTAATTTGAAGATTGTTCTGTTATTTTCTCTGGCATTAAATTTGCATTGACCAATCTCTGTTTTCCCAAGTGTACACATGTATTTGTCATTATCCAGACAATTTTCTAAGCACTTTATGTGCATTCATTCTTTTTTAACTCACAACAGTTTTATGAGGTAGACACTACTATTTTCATGCTCTATATGTGAAATCTGATGACTGCAAAGGGCAAGTATGTTGTTTGAGGTTTAGGTACCTAGTCAGAGTGAGAAGGGAGATTTGAACCCAGATATGTCTCAACCCCAAGGACTGCACATCTCACTGTATTGCTTCTCAGGTTCAAGTTCAGTGACTTACTCTGTCCTCCACTGGGTTGTGGACTCTGTGTGACACCTGTTTGAATAAATCAGTCTTCTCTCAACCTGCTCTCTCCTCCTTCTCTTCCTAGATTGTTATGTCTTTGCCTTCAAAGACTCCCCTCTTACCCTTGTTTCAAGTTTTCATGCTCTCCACCCCTGCCTCTTCTCAGTCTACAGCTTTTCTTTCCCCCATGGCATTCCACTATAGTCCCATGGTTTTAGTTTTTAGTCATATTGGTTTAAAACTAATAAACCAATTATAACTTGATTATTTCTAATGAACCCAACCAATTTTTCCAGCTGCCTGTGAAGATCTCAGAGTCAGCATGCTAGATACTGAACTCATTCCTTCCCCCAAATCACCTTTTTCTTCACTCGTATTGAAATTCTGCTCATTTTTCAAGACTGCTCCTCAGTGCAAACCTCTCAGTGCAGCCTACCTGGACTGTCCTGTGTAAAATCAGCTGCTCTCTTCTCTCCAGATTCTTGATAATCTGTGTACACTTACAACTGGTTGACTGTAATCAAAATTATGATAATAATGTTAGCTGATATTTATTAAGTTTACCATAGCTGTTTTTACTTTGTAAAGTGCTTTATGTGCTTTTTTGCATTAAATCATTACAATGTTCTCATGGGGTATAGACTACTTTTATCCCCATTTTACAGATAAGTAAACATAGGCAGATGAGGATGAATATGTAGGTTGTCCCAAGGTCCCACAGCAAATGCATGACAGAGCAAGATTTAAATTCAGACCCGTCTGACTTTAGGAGGTAAAATGTTAGCGATTTAAAAATGGGACCATATTTTATTCTTGGCCTTCATAAATGTCTGTGGAATTAGTTATTTTGTGAATGAATAAGTAAACTGAAATGACCCTGAGATGTGCCTGTGGATACACTGACCTCCCACAGATCTTCGCATGTCCCCTGGAACACGTGGCCTTCACAGTTCAGCAGCTCTGACATGAGGGCCTTCAGTCTCCCACAGGAAGAAACCAGCTGAGGTCTTGGAGGAAATACACTAGGAAAAAGACATACTTTTTTTTTTCATGGGTGCTCACGGCCCATCTAGCCATCTAGAAGAGATGACATATTGGCTGACTGGTTTTTACAGGCCTCCCCAAGTGGCATTCATAGCGTCAGTGACGTGACTACTGTCAGGCTCTGGCCACCAGTTTTTCAGGTTCAAAACCCTGATTCTGTCTGCACAATAAGGGAGGACCTTCCTCTCAGAGCCTTATGTGTACAAACCAAGCTGTCGGCCAATATATGAAGCCAGAACACCTACCAAGTTACACATGTATAAGCACTTGTCCACAGTCTCTTATCTGAAGTTTATAGGACCAGATATGATTTAGAATTCAAAATGTTTAGAATTTTAAAAGACAATACAGTACATATACATTTTATTAGAGCAATACCCACAGCAGAACATCAGGTAGCACCACTTAATCCAACATCTTAATATTTCTGTAGCAAACCTATGATTATTTTTACTTAAGTGGGATAAAGGGGAAAACCTCTAGTTCAGATCACATTGGGTTGTGCTGCAAGTAAATTTGGGGGAAAAAACTCTGAGTTTTCAGAGTGTTTGTCTTTGAGGATTAGACCTAAGAGAGAGGAGCCGACAATAAATGGAGCAGTTGTGTACAGTGGCTGTTAGCGGCCCAAGCCCTGGAACATGGACCTCTGGATTCAAATCGCAGTTTCCTTCCCAACTGACCGTGCTGATTTGGGCAAGGTCTTTGTCTTCTGAGTTTTCCCCTATTTCTAAAATAAACCTATGTATTGACCTTGCAGGGTTGTCATAAAAATTAAATGAATGAATACAGGTAAGATATTTATTATGGTGGCAGACACATAGTAAGCGCGCAATGAAGTTAGCTGCCATTGTCATTATAATGTCACTGAAATCTAGCACATGCATCCATCCCAGCTGAAAGGGCATATTCTCCCTTTGGAGACAACAACTGTAGGGGGAGATAGATTGTGTCCAAATGCCAATTTATTCGCCCACAGTCTGAAATAACTGTTACGGTGATCAGAATATTTAAGTCCTTATGACCAGGGTATTCTCGCCCCTGTAATTAAGTCTCCTTGTACAGCCATATACTAATCAGAATCTTGCTTTGTGAGCATGGGATCAGGAAGTTGAAATAACTTGAATGTAATAACATCAGGCTGAAACATCTGACACCGCCATCCTTGCACAGGGTCAGCCTCCCTCGTACTAACAGAACACTGACAACCTGAGAGTGTACAGGTCACTCCTCCCTCTTCCTGAGACTGGACTCGGCCAGCACTGCTTCCGTGTGCCTGAGGATGCTCTTCTCTGTAGACTTTCACCTTCTGACCAGCTCTTCTTCCCATCTTCAGATGTGTTAATACACTAAGTTGGGTTAATACTGCCTCTGTCAAGTGTGTCATAGACACTCAGGTCCCAGAGCCCTTCTGTTGTTGTAAGATGACTTAGCGATCTCTGACTGGATCATTTATGTGTGGATTTCACAGTATGATTCGTGACAGCAATCTTATTTCCTTCAAGTTCCCATCAACAGCAGTTTGCACCAGGGACCAGGACTGAAAGGAAATAGGGAGTAATTCCTCTGGAATACAAATGAGGCTGCAGAATGTCTCCTCACTCATCACCTGCTTCTTCTTCACCTGGGCCTTTTGAAGTTGGCGCCCCCAGTGGCTGCAGCCTGGCTAGAAGAAGGTCTAGTCATGTACTTGATAGGCTTTTCTCAAACCATCTAGCTCAACAGTGGAGGTATTTCCTCTCAGTGTGAAGCATCCTGAATCCTTGTCCCTTCTGCTTCCTTCTTGATGAAAAGCTGCTAAACTTTCCATTGATTCTCAAAAGCACTTATGGCCTTCAGCACTGCATTCATCTGCTTTGAAACATCAGAGTGTTCATTTTTGAGGTCTCCATCATGTTGACTTCCTTAGGCCTGACTCTGTCCCCTTTAGCCACAAACTTGGTGGGAGGGTTAGTAAAACTGAAAAAGAAGAAGAAGTCATAGAAGGAGGAGGGGGGGAAAAGGAGAATATAATAATAAAAAAAAGGAGACTATATATAATTCTAGTAGGTTCTGTTTCCTCAACTGCAGTAGAATTTCTTTTAAAAAAACATTAAAATAAATATAGGAGTGGTGAGGGCTGAACAAGGAGGGAAAGATTGCAAGTACCTACAAGCTTAGCACCTTCACGTTCTTTTGGCCCTTTGGCTCACTCAGTGTGTATGTATATCTCTGACTGAAGGAGAATTTCTATTCTGGAAGAAGCAGAAGTCCTAACTCATATAACATGTATTTCAGAACCTTTCCTTAAAGATTTTTCATGCCTGTGTGTCATTTCCTCTGTGCAAGTTTAGCAATGTCTCCGTAGACAGGAAGATTCCAGATTAGGAAGCTCCTGCGCCAATGTTGACCAGAAAGGGGTTGACTTGGATGAGGCCTTTGCTTCTTTTTGTGCCTTTGACCTCCTCTTGTGTAAAATGAAATGGCTGTATAAGATAATTTCTTAACTCTTCAGATTTCCATTTTTTATCACTTTCTGAATTAGCTTATCTGGTATCCTTTTTTTCCCCCCTTCCTTTCTAAATCTACCAATCATCTATCTTTCCTAAATATTTTTCAGGTAGGCTTAGAAATAGATTTAAGCTAATGAAGCTTAAGTTTCAGGGTCCTTCACTAGACTCCTTCTAAATTAAAGAAAAAAGTAATTTCATGTCTAATTTTATACTTTAAAGTTAATATTTTCAAAAAGAGCTCCCAGATTTGTATTTGCTAGAAGCCCCACAAAATCTGCATTTCCTCCTGGATTAGCTTAGGAAAAAAAGACAAATACAAATAAAAGCGTACAACTAGTCATTTAAGAAGGAGGTGTGAGAAGAAGAATAGAAACAAAATAAGCCAAACATTAATGAGTTTACCCAGCTGAGCATCCGCCTGGCCTCTGAATCTCTGAGTTTCCTAGAAGGCAAAGTGGTAAGAGACATAATCTGCACATTGTATAACTCTTGCTCTCAGAATGGAGGAAATTTTCAAAGAGAACAAAAATATTTATTAATACTGAACTCTGAGATATGTCTCAGTGGAACATTTCTAGGGGATGAGATCATACGATGTCCAAAAGCTTCTGATAGAAACCTTCTTGGAAGCAAGTGATAAATTTTTGCTCAAATACACATTGAGCAGCTCTTCCATACCAGGCATTGTCCTTTGGCTGATAATAGAGATACAGACGTGGCGCTTGTCCCCTTAGAGGTCTCGGGAAAACACACAAGCAATCATAAAGATAAGTTGATAAGTTGCTCACAGAGGCCTGTACAAAGAGGTGTGCCATCACAAAGGACAGTGGCTGGTGCACATCAGGGAGATGAAGAAGGAAGGGAAGAAGTGACTTCTGAGCTCAATTTCAAAAGTAAAAATAGTCTTTACTTCATAGTTGTCACTTCCCAGGGAATATTAAAAAAAACTGCTGACAGGCGTCTAAACATTCTTCCTGAGCATAATCTGACTCTCATTCCTGTGGCGTATGGGCAGCCATCTCTGTTGTAAGATGGAATTGCATTCATTGATTCATCCCTTACAGACCCCGAAGAAATTCATCTTTCATGAAATGAGTTGTAGCCTTCCTGCCTTAGTTCCTTAGGCATTTGAAAGATTTCTCATGATTTGCTTGTAGTTTTTTCAATGGATATAACCAGTTTATTAAATTCTTTAGTTGTCTGTAGAGGACCAAAAGCAAAGTGTTTGAACATTGTAATAAGAAACCTTAGGGGAAAAAAATAACACTGGACAAAATACCGACATTCCTTGGTGTTCAGGTATTTTCAACTTCAGAAATCTTTATTCCAATGAGCAGCTTAAAAGTCTTTTCTAAGCAATTCCCATTTTACAGCAATGGGGTAGAAAGTGACTCATCTAGCAGCACCTCAGAAAATTGTAAGCCACAAAGTGAGGAAAAGCCTGAATTTTAAGCATCCGAATGTTAATAGAAAACATCTTCATGAGGAAAATAGGATCTCATAATGGTCATGCTTGGCGAGGTCTGCATGGCTGCAGTGAACATTTCTCCCCTGCACTGGCGTCCCCAGAGGAATGGAAACATTTTTTTTTTTTTGCATCTTTTTAAAGTATTCAACTGCAGCAAGTATTCCATCAGTCTTGCAGGTTTGCTCTCCACTGTGTCTGGCCAGACACCCTGAGAACTTCACCTTGCATGATGCATGCCCTCTAACTCCATGCAAGTTTGAAGACACAAGGAAAGTCTCTTCTTGACATCCTAACTTCCATTCTCTCCGACGGATTACAAAGAGGCAAGCAGTTTCTTGCAATGGAGCAGGATTTTCAATCACAGGGAAATTTGGAGCTTCTGCAATTGATACTAACACTACGATGCTGCTGTCATAGCTCTCTCAACAGGGGATTCACAAAAGAAAAAAGATTTCAGCACCAAGTCACTGTCACACTATGGCAAAGATAGTCTCCTGAAATGTCGGGTCAGTAATCCAGCCACCCTTTGCAGAAATCTCATCGGTTTGAAGTTCAGTTTAGACGTAGTTAAAACATGAAAATGAAAATTTAAGTTTCCAGCTTTAGTTGATCAGTAATTAAGCCGAAGCACCATAAGCTCTGTGCATTTAAAATCAAGAGATTTTCAATGTATCTAATAACTGAAAATAAGATTTCATTCCTTCTGGGTTTTTTTTAAAACCATCACGGTAAGATTTAATTCCTCCTTCTCCTCTCCCTACTAAGAAATAGGAAAATAACTCTTGGTTTTAAAGAATACAAAGCTAGAAATCTCTGAGTAAGTTTCGATGATTAGTTAAAATAATCAGAAGGCAGTTGTTCAAAGATAAATACTAAAATAGAAATTTAATGACTCGTACACTTACCACCTGTTAGTACACTTCAGTGATGTGGAGAACAAGTCTGCACAGCTCATTAACAGCTATCATTTATTGACTATGTACCATGTGTTAGACCCTCTCATGGATTATCTCATTCAGTTGTCGCAGCAGCCCTGTGCAGTGGATCTTACTGGCCCCTTTCAGGTGAGGAAACAGACTTAGAGAGAGGGGGAACTTCCCTGAAATCACCCAGCTAGTCAGTTGCAAAGCACGACTCTCACTCAGTTCTGTCTTATTCGCAACTCTAGCTTTCACCCACACCGTTACTCGAATTTAGTGGGAATGATATAAATCTCTAACTTTTAATTAGTTATATCTATTATGCTGTTGCTTGCTTGATGAACCAACTATATCAATAATAGTAATCATAGCAAAGAATCGTAGCACATACTACCTGCCAAGCAATGCTTTGAGTGCTTTAATTTTACATACATACATACATACATATGTAAATTTATGTAATCCTTGCAACAACCCTAAGAGGTAGAAAACTGAGCCACAGAGAGCATAAACAACTTGCCTCAAGGTCACACAGTCAGTGAGTGTAAGAGCAAAGTTTCAAACCGAGTCAGCCTGCTCTTGCCTAGGAGTTTTCATCTGGATATAGACTAAATACATGCCCACATTTATACCAAGTCCAATCACATACTGAAATGGTTCCACCACCTTAGCACAACCTGGAAATTAAAGTGGAAGCTGAAAAATTGATGAAGCCCATGGTCAATGTGAACAACCTAATGTATTCTTGAATTATTCTGCTCAATTTTGCTTCTGTTACAGAGTTTAATCCACATATCTGACAAGTAAAAGAGGAATAAAAATGATGGTTATGTGATGTTAATCAAATAAAATGCCAAATGACTTTCAACAGCTAGCACATGCAACTCAGCACATTTAAAGAGGTCTACTGCATATGTGGATGGATATATTTGCACAGGTCCACATAATGTATGCTTGGTGCTCTGTGCCCAGAACATAAGCCTAGCTCTTTATCTGTTTTGAATGACATACAAAGGTTTATTAACCTTATAGGTAAGCCTGAAATCTTTGATGTCATGAGCTGTCTTGAACCAGATGTTTAAGTTGAGCATTGATTTCCAAGCTCTAATAAGTTCAAGGAGTTCCAGAATAAAAGCAAAACGGTTTCAATGGATGGATATATACATACACATATCTTGTTTCTGTGCTAATTTTCTAATGAGCTGAATGTTATCGAGTGTTAAGTTTCTGAGATTTTTGTATTATGTTAAAGATGTCATGTACTAATAAATGTATAACAGCTTTTCTTTATTGTTTTCTTTCTCTCCAGGTATCCCGAGTATTTCCAGTATTGGTAGTAAGTAAAAAAAAGAACAAATCACCAAACCAAGTTTAAGCTAGCTTTGCTTTGTTGTTCAGCTCCTCAGATCTATTTTCCCAGTGTCCATTTCTGGTGTAAGAGAGTGTTTCCTTTGTGAATTGAATTATTGTGTCTGTTCTCTGCACAGATACGGTGAGAGCACAGATAAAATAGTTATCTATGTATAACTCCTCTATGGATGTGGCAGTGCCATCCTGACAACTTTTGATCAATGAAGGCTACCTTTACAGAGGTGCAATTACTCAAGAAACCGTAACTCATTTAGCAAAAATAAAACAGTCCTATTTATTCATACTTAGTAACCAACAAACAAATTGAACTCTCTCCCTAGGATTGGATATGGATTTCTACCATAATTTAGAAAACGAGAATGAATGTCAACAAATGCTTTAGGCATATTCATTAGAACTCAAAAAAAACCACCATGAAACCAGGGGGATGGGGTTTTATTAATGCGTTAAACCGTAGTCTTTGTGAAGGCCTGGAAGAGGTAGGGTTGTGATCATTAGCCTTTCTGGAGGAATGAAGGGGGAAAATAATCAGTGTGTCCATTTCTTCCTCCTGAAATACTGTGATCCATGTTTTCCTGACTACTTAGGTTCAAGTTTGATTAAAAAAAAAAAAGAGGGGGGTATAAAAAATACATGCAGAAGTTGGGAATCAGGCTACTAGAAATTCCTCCAAGAAATCTTTTAGAAAAAATGTTAGCAATTGAAAAGAGAACTCTCTCTTCAACCCTCTGTGGAACACTTCTCTAGTTCCATTGCAAAGAGCATTCTCCCAGTTATCATGGGAGAACCAGACTGTAGCTCCCTCTTTACATAGAAAACCATGGCACTTCAACACCAAGACTGAAATGCTCCCTAAGGAGATGCCCCGTAACTTTTCAGAGCAGAATCTCACATATTTCGTATATTGCACACTTTCTCTCTAATGGCGAAGGCCTTTGAACAACTGCTGAATGACTGATTTGAAAAATAGTACCGAGGAAGCCAAGATCATGTACTGTAAGTGAAGAGAAGCATCTTCTCTGGGGTCTCCCCCCTCACAGGCTTCATGATAGGTACTGGGCCACGAAGAGGGATCAAAATGTGAACAGTAACAGTGGAAGCATTCCAATACTCAACATCCATCTAAAAAGCAGTGCTCCGATAATTTGGATAAAGCCACTTCCTGCTTTTTATAAGTGCACAGTCAAGTGTTCCAATTTATAGAACAACCCTGTTTACTTCAGCTTGCGAGGAAGTCCACACGCGGATTTGTTAAGCACTAGACGTGTTAAATGCTGTGAAAATCAGCCACTTTGTAAACAGAAATAGAAGCAGCGTTCACATCTATTCAGATGCCAGCCTAATGCTATACAGCTCCTCTCTGATCCCGTTGAAACGGCATCAGGGCTACGAACTTGCAAATGAAAACCTTCGGCTCTAACAGTCTAATTTTTCTGCTTTAGTATCTCCCTTGGCATTTGCCTAACTGTATACATAGCCCACAATGTGACCCTTTCAGGCCTTGACAATTGCGTTTGCACATGCATTTTGAAGCAAAAGGGAGCCAAATGGAAGCAAGCTGAGACGGGTAATTGAGGCTGCTATTCCGATCTGGCCTGTCACGTTTCAGAAATGGATGGATGGAAAGTAGTTCTTTGGTGCTGGGTGTGTTTCTGTTCGGAGTGTCAGTCATGTGTTGCATGGAATCTCTGAATGTACTGCTCACCCGACATCTCATTCGGCCGCCTCCACCACATGCCCCATCTCTGAGCATCAGCAGATGTTGACCTTTTACACACTGAATCAGGAAATTCCAGTTTTGTCTTGCTTTGTTTTATTTTGAAATCAGTGGTGACCTGAAAGGATGCTTTGTTGTGCCTTTGGAAAATGTATTAACCTTTATTATCAGGAAACTAGGAAAATTTAATTCCTTAATGTCTAACTGAGACCCTCTGACAAACTGGCGGCTCGTGCCCTGCCTTCGTTGTGCCTCTGCCTGTTCTGCTTGGAGCGCAATGGGTGTTTCCTTAGATTTCTCCAGCAAACAGGACATAAGTGCTTCTAGGGTCACCCAGCATCACACACGACTAGCTTGCTTACTGCTTGGCTTTAAGGTCAAGAGATTTATGATAAAATCATCAAACATGATTGTATCTTCTCGGCTGCTCTAATGGCATTTACACATTCCTTCTTTGAGGGCTCATAAGGTGCTTGCTCTCTGCACTGGTGGATTCCTTTACTCTCCAAAGGGCAAGGATTCATGCATAGATGACTCACTGCCTGTTCTAGAGTGCACAGAAATGGGGTTTCCAATGTGCAAGCCAGGGAAATAGAGCTGCTTGGATTTTTAACTAATTTTGGGTCTTTGCCAGGGCTTTTCCCTTATCCCAAGGAAGCAATCGATGAACATAATTCCACCAAGTATATAAAAAGATGCCATTATAATAGAGTAACACCCGCAAGACTCCCATCATCAGAGAGTATCTCAAGGACAATGAATGATGTATATTATCGATGGGAATTATTGATGTATGTAGCCATAAGTTCACATACATATGCTATATATGCAGTGACTAAAGATTTTGGAGGCCTAATAGATTTCAGTATGGATTTCAAACCGTCGACACCTGTATTAAGGTTCAAATGCATGGACAGAGTGGTCATCCTTTCCGATCATCTGCTACAAATGTTTTTGAAACAGATTTCCCATCAAGGTCATTTGTACCTGCTGTTGTCTATCAGGAAATAGGCTTCCCAACCATCCTAAAGGTACTTGATTTAAAACGCGGTCATTTTGATGTGCTTTGGCCGTGGCTGAAAAAATATTGGTGATATTGTCAGCAATTAATGAATCCCAAAATAGCTCTGTAGCCATTTGAGCCTGATGAGCTCTGTTTTTACTTTACGTGATACAGCAGTAATTCATTCAGGTTTCATTTTTTAAAATAAAATGTATCGTGCACTTACAGGTAAACTTTCACGATTTAAGCCAAGTGAACATTTGTTGATTCTGATGATCCAAATTAATATTTGGTTTGATGTGGGTGTTTTTGTTAAAGTGATAAACTAATCATTACATTCTAACATGTATTATCTGATCCTTAGTCCGAAAAAGCAAGTGATTTCACTATGTTAAGCAATATATTAGGGAAAAAAAACATAACGGGAACAAGAGTTGGCCTAATGTGCAAATAGCTTTGTGTGAGTGATTATCACTTTAAAAAGCAGATGACAGAATTTAAAGGTAAAAATGTCAGAGGTTGAAGGTAGACTGTCTACTGACTTGAAAGCTCACATCAGGAAGCACCATTTAAAAGAACTTGGAATTTTTTACTAATCAAAAATATCTCTTAGAATAGCAACAAAAGATAAATGCAATGATTTTGTGAACTCAAGGATACATTTTCTTAAATTACTTTTAAGTGGTTGAAATCATGGTTTATAAAGCATAGAATATCGATGGAGGTGTTTGGCTGTCTCCTCCTCTTCAACTTATTCAATTTGAAGCAACGGTTCACTTAAGGGAGATATTCTATTTTCCTGCTATCTCTTATAATGAGCACTGCCTTCATCACAGAGTTAAAAATTCATCTCTAATTTGACTTAATTGGCAGGACTATTAAACAAGAAAAGTGCTACCTGCAAGGATCCATCAGCCTGTTGAGAAATCTCGGAGATGTTTTCATACTTGAAAACATTTAATGCCAGTTGGAGACCTTGTAAAAGTTATTTTCCATACAGCATCCAAATATTTTTGCTTGGTACCAATTTACTCTGGAAACCCGGATCGTGAGGAAAATAACAAGGTTAATCATTTCCCCACTCAAGGGCTGTTGGTAATCTTGTGCACGCTATCCAGAGAGCTGCAGTGTTTGTTTGTTTTTTTCCCTTTGCTTTAATACTTCCAAATCCCCCAAATAAAAGTTTCATTTGAATTGCCCTTTAGCTAATTAGATTTTATATAATGAAGGAAAAAATATCAAGCTAGTGTAGCTATACGGCAAGTTGCATGCGTGCTCCATTAATTTTGAACTGTTTGCTGATGTTCCAGAAGGAGAGCTAAGATCCCAGGTGACATGCCTTTGGGACTTTGTTGTGTCATGTCCCTAGTATCCTCATCACAGATTCATTTCACATTTGTGTAACTAGCATCTCACATTCATGAAACTTTTGTGATTATCCGAAAATTGAATGAACATTAGGACATGGCTGCTTGTTTAATCTTGAGGAATAAATTAAATATTTCAATGAAGGAGGGGGAAGTATCCCCTACACCTTAAAAAAAAAATATCCGAGAGGTTTAGCAATCTTCAGGAAGCAACCGTTGCTCACCTTGAGCAAGTTAGACTTTTTCGTGTATTAAGCTTTTCCCAGGGGACTTTAGGATGTCAAGCCTCTTTTTAAGTGTGAGCTGATATCTGTACCTTTGCTGTTATCTCTATGTGGGGGCATCTAGAAATTCCTTGTTTAAACAAAGATTTGCCAAGATCTCTGAACGGCCCTATGACGGACCTTCAAACATATAACTATGAACTAAATAGCATGGGTATCATCAAAGGCTTCTCGGGGTATCAACAGGGAGCTAGCCAGTGAACCGCTCCACTTCCTGGGGAGGGTTTAACAGAGCGTCAGCTTGGAACTGGAGGGAGGGCCCCCTCATGTCTGCAGAATTCTGTTTCACAAGTGGTGAATCTGAGGCTCAGAGTGGTCGGGTAACTTTCCAAATGTAATACCGCCAGGGAGGCCTGTCTGACTACAAAAGCTGCACTCGTAACATTGTATCAAGTGGAAGAGGTTAGAAAGAAAAATTCAGACTTATTGACTACTACCCCAGACTCCTTCCAGTCTAATACACTGCACCTTAGATCTGCTGATCCCTGACTTGACCCCCATCTGTGCGGGGGAACTTCAGTGTCCTGAGAAAAACAAGTTCATTTCCTGGTACCCCAGGTGTGATCAACAGAAGCTACACTAAAATATGCCCTTCCTCTACCACCATCAATGATAAACATCCTCAGTAAGCTAAGGGAGAGAGGAAATGTGAAGATGTTAAATACATTACAGAACATGGGACAGTTCTTGAAATTCGCTGTGCAGATTGTGAAATATGCTTGTACATATTCTATGACAGAAAAAAACCCCAATTTTTTTCTTCATTAACATAGTCCCTTATAGCAAAATAAAATTCTGTGTGCCGTCTCAAGGACAGACTTACTGCATTAAAATGTCTCTTCCCCACCAGTTTAATGATGCTGTATTTCTGAGAGTGGGCAGCTCCCTGTAAAGATGGTAAGATTACCTGCAACACCCTAGGGGTTTCTTCTGAAGAGCTTCAGGGTATTCTATAGACCCCTTTATAGACATCAGTAATGTCATTTGCAAACTCCCTGAGGAACAAGAGCAGTGACTGTAGAAGTCCCAGGGGACCTTGTGACTTTGTCCCCACCTGATGTTTTCCTCGTACCCTCCTGGAAGAAGGATGTTTAATGAAGGCTGACTAACATCCTCTTAGCAGTGGCTTTTCACATCCATGTTGGCACTCTGTTGCCCACCATATTTTAGAACCAAAAAATTATCTAAAAATTAGTGTTTTCAGGAAACTTAAAGAACATTCATCCAGCATGATCATTTTACAGACATGACAGCTAAGGCTTAATTGAATTGCATAAGTCATCTGGATAGTGGCCAAGGCAGGATTCTAACTCAATGTCCAGTTTCCAAACTAGGATTATTTAGAATTCATTCACCTTTTCATTTAATTTAATGACTAATGTATGAAACACTACAAGGTAGACTATTCAGGTGGGAAAAAAAATACGAAAGCATAGTTGCAGTTTACTCTGGCTTTAAGGGTATCCACAGAGTGAGTTGAAAGCTGCCTATGATTTGTGCTAAATGAGTTCTTGTATGATAGAAGACCCACCTCTGATGCTTTCTTGATGTAAACAAAGTGTTTGTAGCCTTCTGCTTCAAGCTTGCTTTTCGGCTTGATTCACTGTGGCATCAGCAATAGATGGTCAAGTTTAGCAATTCTAACACAGTTCTCTCCAACTTACAGTACAAGGAGTTTTCCTTGGGGCACAGAGCAGAAAAACTTTCTTCCAAAAAGCCTCATTTTTACAACTAGAATCTCAGTTTTTCTGATTCATGAAAATAAGTGTCAAGTGCCACAACCAAATTGTCACATAGCAGCTTTCTGGGTCTCTCCTTAATGAAAAAAATAAATAAATAAATTCAGGTAAGATATTTATTTGATTCATAGTCTAAACTGATGTGCTTCTAAACTGACAGAAACTAGAAATTAACCTTTTGCCTTCAAGAGTTAAAAATCAAATCTTTCCGATGTAGGCCCCAGAACTAGATCACTCCCTAAAGTAAGTTGTATCTTAAGTGAGCTTTTTTGTATATCAATCACTTGCTTTGGGAGCAATTAAGGTTACAAAAAATAAGGGGAGCACATTGCTTTCTCTACTTCAATTCAGTAAGAACTGTTTATACTGCAGTAATCTGATTTTTATTATAACAGCAACCACAAATAGAAGAGTTAGAGCTGAGATTTCTTGGATGCTCACTACCATGACAAGCACATATTAACTCATTCAGCCTTGATAACAACCGGAAGGCAATATCATCATCCCATTTGACAAGGAAGAAAACACGGAGAAGTTAAGGAGCTTTTCCAAGTGGTAAAATTGAGATTTGAATCTAGCACAAGCTCTCTTTACATGATTATGTTAAATTATGTTAAATAAATTTCCACTAAAAAGTTATTTCCTAGATGAAGTTTGAAACTTTAGCAATGACAATAGAGCAATAGCATCGGAAGGGAATTTCAGATACTCTGTTTGTTTGTAAACGGAATGGTTGTGGAGTATGTCATCTTGGTATTCATACTCCCGGAGCCAAAGTCTCTGGAGATCATCAGGATGAGTTCAGTCCGTTACCCCAGATGTGTGGGGCTAGGGTCCTTGAGGAGTAGGAATTTCCATAAAAGGCTGTTCCTGAAGGACTGGCCATCTGCAATCCCACTGGGCATGTATGGGGATCCCACCCCTTACCTCAGTGACAATTTCTCAGCTCCAGGCTGGGTTTCACTATGACAGTCACAGGTCTGCAGTTATAACATGCGGCACTGATTTCTCCTTCACACGGAGAGCTCTAAATCCCCTAAATCCCCTCGATCCTCCAGACAGCACATGCGTCACTCCAGTAGGATTCATCCTTCCACGAACTTCGGTGTGGCCTGGCTAGGCCACGAAGGAACCACTGGAGTGATGGATCTCAGCAACTGAGAGAAACCTTAGAGACCTTTTAGTTCAGTACCTTTATCTTACAGAGAAGGGACCTGAAGTCCACAGAAATTAACAGCCAGACAGGTCTACCCAGCAGAAACGGGACCAGACCCCTTATCTTCTGACTCCTAGTACTTTTTGCCTTGCAACATACTACCACTCTGAGGCCTTCACATTGCCCCAAAGATACTCGTTAATTAATTTATGAAAGAATGAAATTAATAAATTCTGCAACAATTCACCTGGAGGCAATACTAATACTTTCGACCTATTATAATTTTCTTTTTCTACTTGCAATTTCTAACTACTCGAAATAAGTGACCACTGGCTAAACATTCTCAGATGCTTCATGCCATGCAAAGACTTTTATCAGAATTGGGTATGCTAACATAGAATTTGTCTCAATTGTGTGATTAATGTGCCTCATTTACTTCTGGGAACTAAACCTTTGTTAGTAATATTGATTGAATATTTATACGTGCCAGGATCTTCAAGTAATAAGAGTAACCAGAGAGTAACTAGCTAATTTCAAGCTGTTTTCTTATTTGGCTTTGCAATTTAAAACATAACAATTTTTTAAAAATTAAGATGAGATATTAAATTAAAAATTTCATCATGACCAAATATTAAAACATGTAAACACAGACAGTATCATGCTATAGAAGTTTAAGGTCCACAAATTTCAATATCTTTTCTTCAGGACATCTTTCCTCCCAAAAAAAGACATAACATTTTCTCCCACTAGAGATACGCATAGATTAGATTGGGATTTCCATGTGAGGACTGCTGGTGGCTCTGAGTTTTGATTTTTCAGGAACTTAGGCATTCCACACAATGAATATCATTTGGGAAAAAAATAACTATTCCCAAGCAAACACAAAACTACACTCTTCCATCCGCCAAGAAACTATCGTAAGTACACAATACGAAGGAAAATTATCTTCTAGTAGGATGTGACTGAGGTGTCCATCTTGATAATTTTATATAGATCAGGTTGTGAACAATTCAAAAGTAGAATGATCTACATTGATTCTTTATACATGTAGGAAAATCCTCAAAATGGAACGTCAGCATCCCAAGGAAAAATCCTAAGAGAGTAACTAAAATATAGGCATAAAGAAATATTTATTATATTGGAGTACAGAATAGAGCTAAATTTATAAAATTTTCAAAACTTACTTCTAAACTGGCTTAGTATAAAATGTTTTGCCTTTCTTTAAATTTCTTGGCAAAGCTTATGAACAGAATGATTCATCATATTATTACCTTCATTTCATCAAGATATTCAAGTCACTGAATACTTAAACATTAAATGTACAAACATCACCCCCACTTATGACCAGCATTTGCCTCTCCTGTGGAAGAAAGATGGAGAGAACCATTTCAAACAACTGAAATTTTCTTAATTTGATGCTAATAATAAAAATAAATATATCTTCTAATTAAACTGTAACAGTGGTTTGAAATCTTTTCGAAATAAACAATTTCTGGAAATCATATTCGTTTTTCAAAAATGACCATCACAGTTCAAGTAGGCTTGTTCTGTTAACTCAGCATCTACCCATCACCAAAGTGGTCATGGGGAAAGTAACATTCAGTCAATAAATTGCATATTTTGCCTAAATGTTACCAAATATCTATTTATTTAGTAACACCTGGAGACAGATGTGGAAAACCATTACATTCTTTCTTCATTAATACATTTTGATAGATACAGCAATATTAAGATTTCCTTTGCTTTCATGTGTATATAGACACACACACACAGAGCAACGGGAGATCAGCTTTTCTAACAAATATTTAAAAAACAAAGTTACAGTGAATGTTCCATGTCTTGCAGGAACATTACTCGCTGTGATCTAATGATGGAGGAAACAATCTGATGATAACTGTTTACAGGGGCTCGCCACTTGGTATCAATTACTCAGTTATTAGACATTCACTGAGGCCTTCTGGGAGGCTTTGCCCTTCCTCAGAGAGATCCAGTCTAATTACAGAGACAGGAAAGGGACCTATCAAATTTAAACCAACAGTACTAAACCTTACGCCATCCAAATATCAACGCAAAATTAGAAGCACAGAAGATAACACGCCGCAGGAGTTTAGAGGCACAAGCTCTCCTTGTGGACTCATGTGGTCCCTGAGGGCCGCACAGAGATGAGGCTTCGAGCCAATCTCAGTAAATGGGAGATCTGAGTCATGGAATGACTGCCTTTATACTTATGGCCCATGTGCCTTAGAAAAATAGTTTTAAAGCTTCCAGTCCTAAACCCTACTATCCTCTTGCTTTTCTAGAATCTTTCTTTTTTTTTTTAATACTAATGAATCCAAGAAATAACATCAATTCTTAAATTAACAATGATTATAATTATTTCTGGATTGGAACCAATGACTTTAGAAACATATTTTGAGTTAAAAACATCATGAAAACATATACACACCCATACATACAAATCTTAGATACGATCAGAAGCACCTTGGACTATTCTCCTTAAGCCAGAACCACCAGTAATCCTTCTCTTTCTTTCTGAGAAATTGCATAAATAAAAATAGGAAATAAATCGACTTCTTTACAGAGATAATGGCTCACACTTAAAGCATACCCTAAAGAATCTCTCCTGAAGACTAATGCAACCAGCACGTATCTGTAAATATAAATTGCAGAGAACAGAATCCTCAAGTGAGAGATTATTTCTTTCACGTTATCTTCTAGTTTCAGGCACCGGCTTTATATAACGATTGGAACTCCTGAAGTCCCTATTTGGTTATTTGTAAGAACACTCTACTTTATTGCAAAAGTTAGCGTATATAGCTTTGTTAGGGAACGGGCTATATATTTAATGTCCATTCAATGTTTTGGGAATCATCAATTGCTTGCTCTTGTTTGGTGTGGGAGTCATGTTTTGTTAAGTGCATCACAGCCAAGTTAAAGAGCAGATGTGTGGTTTGGTCTTTGTCCATATAATTTTCTGTTTAGACCAATTAACATTGTAGCTGAAAATAACATACCCTGATTTTTCCTGATGCATGCAGATCCTCCAAAGTTTAATAGGATATGGCCGAATATTTCTTCCCTTGAGGTTTCTAACCCAAAACAAGGTAGGAGCATGTAAAATTCCTACTGATATAAAATCCCACATGTTTAGGAAAAAAATCCCATATTCTAATTTTTAGCAGTAAATAAGAGCATTATCATGAGCACCATGTCTTTGAAAGAATCATAATTCAAATATTTTTTCTAATATCAAGAGTGCCCCAGCAATATTATAGTGAAAGATGTAGGAAAAAATTAGATGGCATAGAAGTTGTAAGCACTTTATCAAATTTACCCTGAATGTCCGTCTGTCCCAAGAGAAGCCTAGAGTTCAGTTGCCATCACCATGGGGAGTACAAATAATGAAAACCTGTGAGCAGCACAGGTGTCCTTCCACTGTCTCCCTTTTGCTTTTCTTAAGTAAACTGACTGGTTCATCGGTAGGATTGGGGGTCAGGGAAAATACATAAACACAGTAATGCAACCGCGAAGAGACCTGTTTTTGTTTAACTGTTGCTCCACATTGACGGACAGGATTTGGTGCTCTCACTCTCTCTCCCTCCCTCTCTGTCTTCCACATTGCAGTAAATTTTCTCTGTTGAGACTTTCCCTCTTTTAATCCTTTATGAATTAACAATCGTTTCTGCCAGGATTAAGAACAACCTGTTTTCTGGCTGTTCTTAGAACAACAATTATTTTCTGACGTCTAACATCATAGATAGATAGATAGATAGATAGATAGATAGATAGATAGATAGATAGATAGATAGATAGATAGATACTGATGTGTAATTGCACAGGAAGAAACACAACCTTTAAAAACCGGGCAATAAAGTTCATAGGATCCAGTGTAATGTTAAAATTACACTAACATCTAGCCTATAGATATACATAGACATATATAAATAGTTTATGTTAATAGAAAATTGTTTTCTTTTGCATTCTTCCTTCTCAAAAAAAAAAAGGGTACATCTTTGGCTTCCACCTTCCTTTGCTATCTACAGGATGTTCCTTTCAAGCTCTAATGAATACAGATGGAGGAGGAAATGAGCAAAAGGAGGAACCAGGAAATAGCTGCTAAGCAAAACAAAATATATTAGCAATTTGTTGACGAGTCAAATTGGAAGGGCTGCATTTTCAGTCCTTGATCAGAGTGATGAAATCAGGCTGTCCTAGATACATACATTACTAGCAAATAGAATTACCTTAATCATCCGCTCCAGATGAATTTTTCAAGTTTCTGCATACGTATGTGGAAGAAGAGATACAGATGAAGCCCACCCCTATTATTAGTATAATTCTGGGAGGACTTGGAGCTGGGGGTTAGTGGCTTTATTCCATGGCAACTTCAATGAGAGCATCCTCAATGAAATGTCACTCAGTATTTCCCATTGAATTTCACAAATTATACAAGACAAGGTCTAAGATTTTACACTTCTTCACAGTAAGTTTTGTGCTGAACAAGGTTATGCATTGTTCAAAACCTGAAACAGACCCATTTAATTATTTTGCTATGCTTTCTGTAAGTGTCACAGGACTAAAAGTTTTCAGAAACATCTTTAGTTAATGCCAGTTGCACTTTTTAAGAATGTGGATAATGAATCCAAATAAATTTATTTGAGAAGCAGCACAGTTGAGTAAAGTGCTTGAACTTGACTTTTCAGCTAAAGGTGCACTTTCTAGCGAAGGCCAGTTCTGTGCAGGCATAATTTATCTGGTCAACATCTGCAAAGAACATTAGTCTCTATCCTGTTTTTTGCTATTGTTATGAGCAAGTCTTCATGAATAATTGGAAAAGAAAAGCTGGCTAACTTAGAAATCCCTGCCATTAACAAACTGATATCGTAAAAGTAATAACTATTGAGAAAAAGACTACACATTTGAAAGGAAGACAGATTCAAGGTGACTCTGAGACTGAGGGCCAGATTTTGCTGAATGGTTGACTGTGTTCTGTGATGTCTAATCAATTCAACAAGAATAATCTTACTGCTTTATACGTAGATGAGCTTATGGTTACATAGAGAGAAAGACGTGGTGAATTGAGGCAATGATACTGCTAATTAAGTCAACAACACAACTAATATTTTAAGAGAGGGACAAAAGAGGATCCTAAAATCCATATTGTTATTGGAATAACCCTTGTGTAACTGCATTCTAGACTTAGATGGTAATTCTTTTTGCCCCTGAAAATAAAGCTCCTAAACTTTATTACACAACGGAGAACCATTTTCAGCAAACTACAAAACTTCCTTTGTGATTGAAACAAACTCCCAGAAACAACATATACAAATACTCTTTTCATTTAGGGCTGCTTTTCAAGTGGGTTGATGATAAGTTGTTACAATTTGAACCTTTCACTATTGTTTCTAATATGCTGTTCATTCTTTTAAACCTATCCAGTTGCTCCCAAATTAGCTTTGTCAACAGTTTCTTCTGTTCAAGTTGCAAACCACAAGAGAGGTAGGAATTCTTGGATTCATACAGTGATTTCATGGTGTTATGTGTTGTGAAACATTGCACTGTATGAATCTGGAATATCTGTGAAGTGTACCCATCAGCTTATTGGTGAGGCATGTTGACTGGTAATGATCAATGCATTGCATAGTACTGAGAATGTCATCTGTAAGAGAGAGGGAAAAAGCTTCACTCAGAAATTTGCTGCAAAGTTAAAATGCTGCAGTATTTGTTTTCTGAAAGATTAATGTGTGAATAAGAATTGTAACACTTTAGTTTCCTGTTTAGAACATGAATGTTAGAGTATTAACATTGTTAACTCATTTGCATTAAAAATAAGGAAACCCGCTTACAGTGAGTTTCCAGGATGCTTTTCATGAGAACAGAATGGCAGGTTCCATGTATGGTGTTCATTGGACTTTGTGGCAAATTAAATATCTTGGAGTTTCTACTTCCACACATTGTCTGGAATGAATTTGAACAAATACCAGTGAAAAGCTACACTGGGTTAAGTGTTGATCATGACCCAGAAATAATAGTTACATTGCTTTCTTTAACTGAAAGCAAGTGGAATCTCATCTGTGACTCATGAATGGCTCGTTCCAGCTAACATCTGTCATCCACAGACTGAAGTTTTTTCAGGAAACATAAAGACTCCTGTTTTTATTTCACCATTTTCTTTTGAATGTCCTATGTGACAAGTGTGTATTGTTTTTCCACCCTTGACTGTCGGGTATACGTCATGTTGGGGGGTTTTGTTTTGTTTTTGGGTTTTGGTTTTTCATGAAACACTTCTTACAAAGATATATATATTTATTAACAATATCTGAATTTGGTTTGACCCACTTGGTGAAAATGACCATAATAGTGTCTCTGTTCCTTATTGAAAAGAGTCAACTCATTCTCCAGAGTTTAATCAACTTGAATTGGTCCTTCTGGGATACACAGAGACAAGGAGGAATGTGATCAGAAGGTGGGAAAAGGAAACCGATAGTATTTAAACCATGTCTTAAACTTTCCTCACAATGTGCTTTTATGTGTTTGGCGGTGCCCTTTTCAGAGGAATCCAAATGGATTTGAAATTGGGGGAAGTAAGTTCTTTGGGAACATAGCAGCCCCAGGTTCATAGGGTGTCAGGCCTATCAGAGCACGTGTGCAAATCGCAAGGTAGTCACTGGAGCCACAGTAGGGATGTGGCTCCTTATCTATGATACGTGAATCTACACAAAGCAACCAAGGAGGCGAAGGAGAAAGGAAGCATTTGGGACCCTTATAAAGTCCGTTTCTTTTATGTCATGTCAAGCACTGGGTATACAAGAGGCCTCTGGACCTAAAGTTTCACCCTGCGTCATTGAATCTCAAGTTTCTTGGGGTCACAGCACTAATGAAGTCTGAACACATCTCCAGAGTCAGGGAGAAGCCACCTAATGAAGCAGACTTTTCATAGAAAAATCCATGAGTAATAGTTATCAAATGATGTATCTGGAAGAACTCCAAAAGGTACAAAAAGTTGCAGGACAGGGTGGGGAGTAGGGTAGGAACCAGGAAAATGCTGCGGCCACGTCATTCCTACCCCTGGGAGAGGCCCCTGGAGGGTTGGTGACTGCTAATGTAGTGAAGGGAAAACACTTCTTTTTAAGGGTTCTAAGTCCTGCTATCTGAAGTCTTTTCCCCAAATCTTTTCTTTTTGAGTGACTAATTTTCACCAGCTCTCACTTTGAATTAGCTTTCCTCACTTGGCCCCAAAACAGATAAATAAACCTATGTGTGCCACATTCAGAACACTTTATCTCATATTCTGCAATGCATCTTATATCAGGTTACATAGGTAACGTGATAATGGAACTGGAGGCAACACGGAAGGAAGAAGGAAGAAGAGGGAAGACGCCAAGCGGACCTTTAACTCCCTCCTGTTCTTTACATTCCTTTTCTTTTATTCTCTTTCTCTCCAGCCTTTTGTTTTCCTGTAACCCCTGCCTGCTCAGGCCTTCCCCAGCCAGTCTCAGTCAAAAAAGAGCCTTTAAACCTTAGAAGAGGTTTGGGTCTTTCCTGATCTAGAAAGCCAACTTTGAGCTCTTCTTCTTCTAGAATATCACTAGCTTGTATTGCTCTTAACTAGCCAGTTTTCAAGCACCGTATTACCATAACTGCCTCCTAGATCATGCATGTCAGATGGGAGGTTTTTCTCCCTCAGAGGATTGGTTGTCACAGCTTCGGGGCTACTACTGACTAGCGGGTGGAGCCCAGGGATGCTTCTGGGAACCTTACAACGTATAGGGAAACAAAGAATTATTTGTCCCGAGGTGTCAGTAACGCTGAAATTGAGAAACTGCTCTAGACTCTGGGGGACTGGGCCTCTTCACGTTGTCCCCAGGTACGAGGTGGTTCTCAGTAAATATGTGTTGCCAGGGCTTGGGGTGCCGCACCCTGAAGTGTGTTTTAGAGGACCCCATTACCTTGTTTGCACAACAGTAATTAAAACACTTGTCTGAAAAATAAAATACAGTCTACAATGCGATTTGAGATTGAAAAAATATATAAAACATTAGCAGTTTTCAGAAATCTCCTTTTTCCTACTTAAACTGATCTGCATAAACATACAGTCAACTGTCAGCTAAAATAGTCACTTAGTTGTATCTTGATGTGTGGCTGTTGATTTTCTAGACTCTTTAATATGTGGGACATAGGCAGACTCTCTTATGGAATCTGAGTTGTGGAGGAATGAATTTAAACATAACTTTCCTCCATGTCTTCCTCTATTTCGCAAAGGATCAGTGACTCATTGATTCACTCATTCAGCATGTTTTGAGTGCTTAGTATGTGCTAGGCGATGTTTTGAGTTCTGTGTGTGCCTCTGTGAACAAAATGGACACAGTCTTCACACATATATTTACACTCGAAGTAGAGGGGAGAATTTTTTTTAATGCACTTTTCAGATACTCTAAATTCTACAAAAACTTTAAACAGGATTAGGAAATGGTGGGAGGGTTAGTTTGTTTGGGTTGCGCTGTTATTTCAAATAGATTGGTCAAGTCTTTTCTTTGAGCAGAGACTGAAA